>NC_041395.2:140462890-140762890 GCF_900747795.2 Erpetoichthys calabaricus | reverse complement strand
CATGTTGGTGAAGGGAACAGAGGAGACGAGGAGGTGATGGGTAGGTATGGTGTCAAGGAGAGGAATGAAGAAGGTCAGAGGGTAGTGGATTTTGCCAAAAGGATGGACATGGCTCTGGTGAATACGTATTTTAAGAAGAGGGAGGAACATAGGGTGACGCACAAGAGTGGAGGAAGATGCACACAGGTAGATTACATCTTATGCAGAAGAGTTGATCTGAAGGAGATTGAAAACTGCAAAGTGGTGGCAGGGGAACGTGTAGATAGATAGATAGATAGATAGATAGATAGATAGATAGATAGATAGATAGATAGATAGATAGATAGATAGATAGATAGATAGATAGATAGATAGATAGATAGATAGATAGATAGATAGATAGATAGATAGATAGATAGATAGATAGATAGATAGATAGATAGATACTTTAAGCAGCATAGGATGGTGGTCTGTAGGATGACGTTGGAGATCAAGAAGAGGAAGAGAGTGGGGGCAGAGCCAAGGATCAAATGGTGGAAGTTGAAAAGGAAGACTGCAAGGTTGAGTTTAGGGAAGAGGTGAGACAGGCACTGGGTGGCAGTGAAGAGTTACCAGACAGCTGGGAAACTACAGCATATGTAGTAAGGGTGACAGCAAGAAGGGTGCTTGGCGTGACATATGGACAGAGGAAGGAGGAAAAGGAAACCTAGTGGTGGAATGAGGAAATACAGGAGAGTATACAGAGGAAGAGGATGGCAAAGAAGAAGTGGGATAGTCAGAGAGATGCAGAAAGTAGACAAGAGTACAAGGAGATAAGGCGCAAGGTGAAGAGAGAGGAGGCGAAGGCTAAAGAAAAGACGTATGATGAGTTGTATGAGAGGTTGGACACTAAGGAGGGAGAAAAGGACCTGTACCGATTGGCTAGGCAGAGGGACCGAGCTGGAAAAGATGTGCAGCAGGTTAGGGTGATAAAGGATAAAGATGGAAACGTACTCACAAGCGAGGAGAGTGTGTTGAGCAGATGGAAAGAGTACTTTGAGAGGCTGATGAATGAAGAGAACGAGAGAGAGAAGAGGTTGGATGATGTGGAGATGGCGATTCAGGAAGTGCAATGGATTAGCAAAGAGGAAGTAAGGACAGCTATGAAGAGGATGAAAAAGTGAAAGGCCGTTGGTCCAGATAACATACCTATGGAAGCATGGAGGTGTTTAGGAGAGATGGCAGTGAACTTTTTAACCAGATTGTTTAATGAAATCTTGGAAAGTGAGAGGATACCTGAGAAGTGGAGAAGAAGTGTACTGGTGCCAATTTTTAAGAATAAGAGGGATGTGCAGGACTGCAGTAACTACAGGAGAATAAAATTGATGAGCCACAGCATGAAGTTATGGGAAAGAGTAGTGGAAGCTAGGTTAAGAAGTGAGGTGATGATTAGTGAGCAGCAGTATGGTTTCATGCTAAGAAAGAGCACCACAGATGCAATGTTTGCTCTGAGGATGTTGATGGAGAAGTTTAGAGAAGGCCAGAAGGAGATGCATTGCGTCTTTGTGGACCTGGAGAAAGCATATGATAGGGTGCCTTGAGAGGAGCTGTGGTATTGTATGAGGAAGTCGGGAGTGGCAGAGAAGTATGTAAGAGTTGTACAGGATATATACGAGGGAAGTGTGACAGTGGTGAGGTCTGCGGTAGGAGTGACGGATGCATTCAAGTTGGAGGTGGGATTACATCAGGGATCAGCTCTGAGCCCTTTCTTATTTGCAATGGTGATGGACAGGTTGACAGACGAGATTAGACAGGAGTCCCCGTGGACTATGATGTTTGCTGATGACATTGTGATCTGTACCAATAGTAGGGAACAGGTTGAGGAGACCCTTGAGATGTGTAGATATGCTCTAGAAAGGAGAGGAATGAAGGTCAGTAGGAACAAGACAGAATACATGTGTGTAAATGAGAGGGAGGTCAGTGGAATGGTGAGGATGCAGGGAGTAGAGTTGGAGAAGGTGGATGAGTAAAAATACTTGGGATCAACAGTACAGAGTAATGGGGATTGTGGAAGAGAGGTGAAAAAGAGAGTGCAGGCAGGGTGGAATGGGTGGAGAAGAGTGTCAGGAGTAATTTGTAACAGACGGATATCAGCAAGATTGAAAAGGAAGGTCTACAGGACGGTAGTGAGACCAGCTATGTTATATGGGTTGGAGACGGTGACACTGACTAGAAAGCAGGAGACAGAGCTGGAGGTGGCAGAGTTAAAGATGCTAAGATTTGCACTGGGTGTGACGAGGATGGATAGGATTAGAAATTAGTGCATTAGAGGGTCAGCTCAAGTTGGACGGTTGGGAGACAAAGTCAGAGAGGCGAGATTGCGTTGGTTTGGACATGTGCAGAGGAGAGATGCTGGGTATATTGGGAGAAGGATGTTAATGATAGAGCTGCCAGGGAAGAGGAAAAGAGGAAGGCCTAAGCGAAGGTTTATGGATGTGGTGAGAGAGGACATGCAGGTGATGGATGTAACAGAACAAGATGCAGAGGACTGAAAGATATGGAAGAAGACGATCCGCTGTGGCAACCCCTAACGGGAGCAACCGACAGAAGAAGAAGAAGATTAACAGTACCTTTCACTGAAACCAAGGGACTTATGGCAAACCCTGAAAAACTACCCCAGACCATTATCCCTTCCTCACCAAATTTTACAGAAGGCACTATGCAGTCCACAAGGTGTTCTCCTGGCATCCTCCAAACCCAGATTTGTTCATCAGACTGTCAGATAGTGACAAAAGATTCATCACTCCAGAGACCATGTTTCCATTGCTCCAGAGTACAGTGGTGGCACGCTTTACACCTCTCCAGACAGTGCTAATCAATGCACATAGTCAGCCATGCAAGCCCATTTCATGAAGCCAATGCACAGTTCTTGTGCTGATTTTGCTTCCAGAGGCACTTTGGAACCTTATTGTGAGTAATACAACAGTGGTTAGATGATTTTTGCACATTATGTACTTCTGTGAGTTTGTATGGTGTACCACTTCATAGCTGAGTTGTTTTTGGTCCTACTAGATGCTTGCAATAATAGCACTTACAGTTAACTGGGGCAGATCTAGCAGAGTTTTAAGAATTAGGTGGCATCCTATGACAAAGCTACGTTTAATGTCACTGAGCTTTTCAGTACAATCCATTCTAGTGCCAATGTTTGTCAATGAAGATTGCATGGCTATGTACTTCTATAAATAAAATGCATTATTATTATTATTATTACTTAATTTTATCAACAGTAAAACTCAGTAATTTGGAGGGGTGTCCACAAATACGTTTGACCATTTAGTCCAACATGACATAACATTGTTATGTATTGTTATGCATACTATATAACTGAGTGTTTGGGAAGTCTAGGTCCCCCAAACCAAATAATTAAAAATAATAGAGGAGGAGAAGAGTGCATAAGCCCTGGATTTGAACAGTGATCTGTTCTTTTTGGGCGGTGGAGCACCAGCTGACACACAACCAGGGTATAAATCAGAACTGGATAAATTCACCTAGCTTAAACTATTGCCAGAACTTTCTAGATACAGGATGTCAGTAGTGATGCCTAGCAAGAAGTTACTGGAATGGACCCTACACAAATTTAAAAAGGGCAGAAACAGGTTAAACAGGCATTAGTTCTATACTTTTGAGAGCCACCAGGATGTCCTATACTCACAAACCTATAGCAGTTTGGAAGGAATTCCTAACCCAGGAAATTAATCCACATTAGGAATTATGGAACTGCACCCCTAAATTAATATATCTACATCTTTACATGTCCCTAACAGTTTCATAGCATGTTCAAAGAAAGACATTTTGTGAGAAGGCTGTCATGAATAGGATTTTCTTTCTTTTTTTTTAATTTTCATTGGTCATTAAAATAATGAAGCCACTTTTTTGGGGACTTTGAAGGTCAAGTACCTTTGTGGTCACATTTGTTTACTTCCTTAATTTTTATTTACAAAAATGATTTACCAAATTTTTATACCCGATGCCCCTCCTGACATAACCCTCCCCATTTATCTGGGCTTGGGACCAGCATGAACAAACATACTGGTTTGTGCATCCCCTGTGGCTGGGTTCCTGATGTATTTTTCACAATGTTGAAAATTATTAATATCTCTCGTGCAACACCATTTTTTTATTTTTTTGTATGGGCCAAACACTTTTGATCATTTTTGTTGATTGGTTGCTATGCCGTTTCTGTGCAGGGTCAGGTGATTTTGCTTCACAGCTATAAAGGTCAGTGTCACAAGCATCTCATTTACCCATGGTTGGATCTTTACAAAGACCTTGCCTTTCATTTATTTTTGTTTCTCAGTCCCTGGTTTCAATATTTTTGCTCTGTTCTTTTGACTACAATTCACATTTAATGGTCTGGCTCTGGTTACATGTTTCTTTATCAGTTTTTGATTTTCAATCTCCTGCACTGTTTCCTGACTACGGATCTTGTTTCACGTCCTGAGCTTGTTTGAATAATCATTCATCTTTCTGGTTTTGACCCTTGTTTGCTATTTTTTTTTTACATCTCTTGATTCCATCTCTACTTAAAAGCTGCAGCCACTCTATGCATTCAGCACAGGAGCAATTGAGAAAGAAGAAGTAAGAGGTTGGAAAGTTTTCTGAGGAGTAAGCAGACCAGCTACATGCCCTTGTATTAATTAACACTGCCTAGCAGATATTGGTCAATGCTGTATAGCCTATATCATTTTACATTATTGTTGTCCTTTATGTGGATGTTTCACTCCATTTATATTTGTTCCTTTTGTAGTGATGTATAACTATATAGATTTTTTAAAATATTCTCACAATATTCTTTTTAAGTGTAATTACTTCAGAGACACAGCATGGCTTCATTTTCATATGGTGATAAGTAATTAAAAAAACTGGAAGATAAGAAGCAGTTTTGGGTAATGCCTAGTAAGAAATTAATCTGATATATGATAATTGATGCTTGAGAAAATTTGTTGGTGGTAAACAATTTAAAACCAAAAGAATTAACATGATGACTAACACGTAACAAGTGGTATGACCAATGTGTTATGGCTAGAGCAAAGATTAAAAAAATTCTAAAATAGACGCCTTTACCAGGGTGCCACATCGGACTTGGCAGCATCTGAACAGATGTATAGTAGATATTCTCTCATGTCTAAGCATCACAAGGCAGCTGGTGCACTGATTGTTATCTCTTTCTCATTCAAGAAGAAATACTCAGTGGCCCGCATGGCAGTTTTAGAAATAATCATCCCCTCATCTTCTAAAAACAGAACAAACACCAAATATGTGAATATATTTCAACACTGACAAGTAAAGATGCATGCTCATCATGGTGTCACAGTAGAGGAGAAGAATCGTGAGTGAAATGGGGTGACTCATTTTAAGCTTGACTTACTGCATCTATGCTATCATTAGACAATCAGTTGTGTAAACTTATAACATAATATTAACAATGGGTGAATAACAGAAGCAAATGGTAAAGGTGCCAGCCCAGGGCATAATACTAGAGAGCAGGAAATTAGTTAAAATCAGTGGTTTTGTTAATTGCAGAAAGTGTATGTTTCAAGTGGATTAAGGTAAAGCTAAGTGAATATCGAAAATGATGACAAGAATAACGTGTGATCTGTTAGGAAGCATGGTAGTAAAATGATTAGCACTGCTGCCTCACCCATAACACTGCCCTGAGTTTAAATGTCTGACCTGATCATAGTCTGTGTGGTGTCTGCACATTGTCTGCCTTGTGTTTTCTTCAGGGTACTCTTGTTTTTCTCCCACATCCTGAAAAGCATTCTTGTTGGATTAGCTACTGAGTGTGAACAGGCTCTGTGCTGTCAGGAAAGGTTCCTGCTCTCTGGGTTTGAAATCCGGTTTCAGAAATGTCTGTGTAGAACTGAATGAACTGAATGGTTCTTTCCTATAGTGGACAAGAGCAGAGATACAGTATAAATCAATTGCTACCCTCTTTTTACAGTTTAGGCACTGATGAGCAGCTGGCTCTAGATTACCCCGGCAAATTAATACAGTGGGTCAAACCAGCAGCATCTCACTTTATGATGAAAACCTTGGTCATGCTGCCTGTAAACTTTATTCTGACTGAAGCTTAATTTAATATCAGCTTTTTTTCTTTTTTCTTTTAAAGTAATTTTTCTGAGTTGGATTATGTATATTGCACTGTTTTCAGATAGGAAAATATTTGCAGTAAGTGATGATTTAAAAAAATAAAATAGGTGGACAACAACCGATTTAGGTGGAGATAATGTGTAGCATTTAATGTTCTCAAACCTTATAAATTCAATTCAGGGTTGTGTTGAGTATATCCTGAAAGTATATATTTGAAAATAAGGCAAATCCTAGCAATGTCCCAATCTTTTGCAGGACCCACTCAAGCTGAGCCAATATGGATAGACTTAATAACCTAACACACACACGAGTGACAAACAGGAGTACCTTAGGAAAAGTACATGCAGACATGGGAAATGTGCAAACTCCACACAAAGAGCAACCAGGCACAGGATCCTTGAAACAACAGTGCTAGCCTCTACATTGCCATGCCACTCGATTATGTTTAATGCAACAGTAAAAGATTACCTTTCTTTTTGGCTTGGAATTTGAACGGGGGAGGGAAGAAGCCATCAGAAGAAAACAGAAGCACCCTCCCCACCCCACTCTATAGTAATTCCATGTTCCAAGCACAAAGGTTTCCACTTTCCATTTGTATGGATAAAGGAGAAAGTGTTAAAGTAAGGAGCTGTTAACAATTTGTGCTACTGGGTTATGTGCTGCCAAATGAGTTTTCCCACACTATGTGTGTCATAGGCTGATCTTGCCGAGTTTTACCTTTATGTACACACCATTGCTTCACCTTTAGTTGGCCCTCTGGGTTTACAGTATGTGAGCACAAAGCAGTTTCAGAATATGAAGAATGTGATTAGTACTAATAGTTATTAATTATATGATTATTCTAAGTATGGCTGGTGGCTACAGGATACAAATATCATTAGACCAACTGGATAAAAAAGAAAAAAGTCAAGGGCCTAGTCAGCTTCAGATTAAACAGAGCAATAACAGCAGAGTCAGTCAGAAATCAAATTTGACCTCAAATGCATATCACAAGAAACAATACAGAAAATAAAATCAAGTTATTAACAATAACTGAGACAATAGGTACAGAGATTAGAAATCTGTCCTTGCAACAATTAAGATTAAATAAGGTTGGCACAGTGGTTAGTAATGCTGCCTTTTGGGTCAAGTATCCTGAGTTCAAACCACACACACAGTTATTACCCACATGTGTTTTGTTTAAAGCTGCTTGGTTCTCACTCCATGTACTAAAAATGTTAGTTCTATTAGCATCTGAGTTTATGCATGTGTGCATCTGTTTCCTGGCTTTCACCACATCTTTTTAGAAAAGTCTGCAGCTACCAGCAATTGTGAATTGCACTAAGAAAGTATGAGAATGGCAGTTTAATACTGAATAAGCCTTAGGTGGGTGAGATATAATTAATGTTGCCAGACAATATCATACATAATAGGGAATTTGCAGTGTGGCCAAAATTGTACTTATTTGTGAGATATATTAATGATAGTGTATCACTTCTTGCATTGTGCTTAAGAGCTAATGCCACAGTGTGATAAACTGAGCAGCAGTAAATGGAAGAATAAAGCAGAGGCAAGGGCTAGTGGAGGATGGAGGCAACCACCTAGATCACACTCTATACACATTATTTACAGACTCAGCAGACAGCATCAATCATTGGTGAAGAGCTCTGTTTTGGCTCCTGAAATACAGTATATTCTGCTGCACAGTATCCATACTGTATTTTTATGACACAGTGCCAATTGGCATTCATCAAGGTAGTACCAGTGTCATGATGTGCCACTTGTCACTTGCACTGTCAAGCTGGTTTCCAGTAGGAGCTGTCACAGAAACCTTTCTGTAGTAATTTGGCAGTGGAATCCATCGCATTAGTGACCAGTGAGGTGCATTCTCACACATGCTGTCTAGTAGCAACCAATACATCTGAAGAGTTCATCACAGACATACAGAGACAGCCAAGCTTTCAGAGAATATAATCACTTGCTCTTAGCCCATCATATTATGTAGATTTAATAGAAAGGAAAATAAAACTAGCTTTGTCAGTTAATTAATTATGTTTTCCTTAATACTTTGCCATATGTAATATTAGATGCAAAATGTTTTTATTACCGGTATGTATTAATTTCTTAATTCCATGTGTATAGTAGTTTAATATATATGCATTTAAATTTTTTCTTGAAAAAGAAAATGCTGAAATGAACTTTCCAACTTTACAGAAATTATAAATACAGTATATATGCCTCCAGAAGACCAAATTCAAGGTGTGAAATAGGGCCTTTTATTCTAATAGAGCACACTTGTTTCTTGTGTTTAAACATAGTTACTTTTAAGAGCTGATATCATGATTTCATCCCATGTTACTTAATTTTCTTTTTCTTTGTTCAAAATTTCTTCTAGGTCTGGTACACACATACATTCTAGCCTATTTCCCACTACCAATAGCTACCATCATTAATTACACACCTCTCATCACTACTCATCACATTTCATGATAATACAGTATGCTCACAGTCAGCACCTTTTTCATCCATTCAATTATTCTTTGCCCTAAGCCATTTCTCATACTGAGCATCTTCTTTTCAAATTCTTTCTAATCCTGCCCAGTCTTTCCTACTGTGTAGATTTATTATATACTATATTCTTTCACCACTCATTACCTTTCTTCAATATGCCATCTATTGAAACTTGTCTTCAATACTTCATACATCCATACTCAATACTTGCTTTATCCTATTCAGGGTCATGGGAGGTCCCGGAGCCTATCCCAGCAGCAATGGGCACAAGCCAGGAACCAAACCAGAATAAGGAACACACCCATATCAGGCCATATTCACGCACACACACACACACACACACATGACACTCACTTACACTGGGTTAATTAGGAATCACAAATTAAACTAGCTGACATGTCTTTGGGAGGAGGAGAAGTGTTAGGGTAAATAGGAACGGGAAGCAGAGCATGCTGCCGACACAGTGGCACAGTGTTTAGCTCTGCTCTGTAAAAGCGCCAAACAAATTTCCCTTTAATCTCTACCTGAATTTATTTTATTTTCTATCAGTTTGTACCATATATTCTCAATCATTTCCCAGATGTTTTAAACATTGCTTTCTTATCTAATTAAATTATTTCCCAGATATTTAAGACAGTTTTTTTATCCAATTAACATGTTTCCATTACAGCATGTTATTTTTCCACTGACCTACATCAAACATCTTTTTATTCTTTTCACTGCCCATCTCATTCATTAGTTTTTTTTCATTTATTTAGGAAAAAAATTCTACACTCTTTTTATGGGAAAATCAAACCTGTTATCAACTTGATGCAGGGAACAATGAAGCTAATGCAAAAAAATCCCTGGCTGAATAGAAATAAAGGCATGTAACTTTGTGAGCCACATCAAAGTAAACTGTAAATATTTCACTGTCAAATCTCTCATATTTCCATAACAGTAAGTATCAACATTCTACATTGCAATCTAATTCTCTATGTCTGCAAAAGCTTATGTGAAGCACATGACTTTGCTATGATATTGTATATAGATTGATAAAAGTACAGATTTAAATTTTTATAAAAATAAAGTTTAATGATATTGTACAGTATAACTTGTTTTATTGTTTTTATAGCTATCCATATTATTGCTGACCTGCAAATCAGACAAGATTTAAACCTACTGTAGTAACAAACTAGAGCAGAGTTAAAATTAAATTGTAATAGTAAACTCGTCCTAAGTTAGTGTTCTAACAAATTGTCCGTCCTGTGGGAATTGGTTCTCATTCTTGCACCACAAATATGAATTGTAATAAGTAAAATTAGACATTAATGTCTCAATCATTTAATGGTTATTGTTGGTACCAGTGTCCTGGATTCAAAGCCTTCACTGCATCTGTGGAGTCTGTACTTTTTCCCCATGTCTACTTTGTTTTACTCCTACTCCAAAGATTAGTTAATTGAAGAGTCCAGAATAGTCAAGAGTACATGAGTGGTGGACTTGCTCCCTATTCTGGGATGTTCCTTGCCTTGTTCCTGATATGCGTGGGAAAGTCTCTGACTATCCATGTCCATGAACTGCATTAATTGGTTTTGAAAATGTAAATGAAAAACAGATGTATGCAGTGCAAGTAGATAAAAATAATGCAGCACTGGTAGACTTCAAGATCAGAGAATATTGCATAGTGGAAAAAGAAAAACAAATGGAGACAAGAGAAACTGTAGAGTAGCTTCATGAAGCACATTTCAATAATCTAAATAAAAATTTGTCCCCATTTCAAATTCTGTGCCCAACTGCTATTCATTTAGAGCTTGCATTTTCTGTCCATGCCATTGTGGGTTTCCCTACAGGTATTCTGGTTTTCTCATATCCCCAAAGTCATGCTGATTGGGTTGATTGGCAATTTCAAATCAACTGAGTGTGGCTATGTGTTTGGGTAAACCCTGTAGTGAACTGATGCCCTATCAAGGGCTGTTTCCTGCCTTGTTCTCAGTACTGCAAGGTTAGGTTCTGAGTCCTCAGTGACCCTGAACTAGATTAAGCAGGTCTGAGAATGTCATGTTAAATATTAAAACTGCACATATTACCCAATGGCATTAAAGTGTGCTATGAAAAATTGGTTGTAATATCTCATACTACACTACTAGTATTTAGACTTCTGATGCCCAGCTGGAAGAACCCCTTCTCACTTTCTAAAACTCAGTGGGAAAGCATGTATAATATTATCTCAAACTGGAAAAAAAAATATTTTCCAGAATATCTATTCAAAAATTTTTAAAATGTGGCAAAAACACATTATTATAATCCTAAAATAAGCATGCTGGGTCTGTACTTAACTTTCTTACTCCACTAGTTGTTTTCTAATATATAAAGGTGCAACAGAAAAAAACTTCTCTGTCTTGAAGTGCTTTCTACTTTGGTTCAATATTCTGAGTGATTGATGAACGAATGGATTATTGGTATATTGATTATAATTTGTATTTACTGGCGTGCAAAGCAGGGCATATAAAGAAGTACAGAAGGATTTTATTTCTATTGCAGACCCAGCTTGTATATATTCATTCATTTGTGTCAATGTCCAGGGGCCTCATGTATAAATGGTGCGTATGCACAAAAATGTTGCGTACGCCTATTTCCACACTCACATCGTAATGTATAAAAACTAAATTTGACATAAAGCCACGCACATTCTCACACCAGTTTGGCAAACTGGCAGCACCCAGCGTCAAAGCAGTGCTACTGGTCCTGTGTGATTTCCCTTTATTTTTTACATTCACATCCCTGTCGTGGCTTTATCAAATACACTGAAATTAACTGCATATCATTTATTAGTTTAAGGCATCTGATTGTAATCAACCTGTAACAATATAACGGTCCATGAAATGGCCAAACTATTCCAAATACTATCGCTGCTTTAGCATTGTTACTCTCAGTGCACCACTCAGACTATTTTAACCCACTGTATCTGAGTGTGGAATCTCAGCTCTACAGCAGCTGATCGGAAAGAGAATTATCGGGACACAGCATCTGCCACATGCTGCCTCAGCAATGTGCACAGTCTATTTGAACTGCCCCCATATGGCAAATGCTTCAGAGCCTTTCCTGTAGGGACTTTGAGGTTCAGAAACAGTTTCATCCCAAGAGCTATAAACACACTTAATCATTCCATCAAGTGCTCCTGGTAGAACTGTTTGTACTTATAACTTCAATTACCTCACTGTAAACTTGCCAAATTTCCAAAAAGCTATCTTCTTGGAGCTCTTGATAACATTTTTAAAATGAAATGCAGTAAAGTATTTATATTACATTATACAGATAAATTTTTAACTTAATTTAAATAATGTATACTGTTAATAATTAAATGTGTGGGCACAATGAGCTGGCACCCCATTCAGGGATTGTTCCTGCCTCGCACTGTATGCTTGCTGGGACTTGCATGACTCTGGATGGTTAAATGGATGGAATAATTAAACATGTACTGTGGAACCTCGGTTCACGAATGTCTCGGAACATGTACATATCGGTTTACGACCAAAAAGTTCACCAAACTTTTCCATCTGTTCATGACCACACACTCGGTATACGAACAAGCCAGTTTCCCTTTCGGTTTGTATGTGTTCAGTCTCTCCCTGTGCATTTCCTGTGCAGCGAGCGAGCAAGAGAGAGCGAGAGAGCATGACACACACACGAGACAGAGACACACGAGAGAGAGACACACACACAGGTGTGCGAGAAGGAGAGACACACACACACACAGGTGTGCGAGAGAGAGACACACACACACACACAGGCGCGCGAGAGAGAGAGACACACACACACAGGCACGCGAGAGAGAGAGACACACACACACACAGGCGCACGAGAGAGAGACACACACACACAGGCGTGCGACAGAGAGACACACACACAGGCACACGAGAGAGAGACACACACACACACACAGGTGCGCGAGAGAGAGACACACACACACAGGCGCGCAAGAGAGAGACACACACACACACAGGCGCGCAAGAGAGAGACACACACGCACACAGGCGCACGAGAGAGAGAGAGACACACACAGAGGTGCGCGCGAGAGAGAGACACACACACACAGGCACGTGAGAGAGAGAGACACACATACACAAGCGTGCGAGAGAGAGAGAGTCACACACACACACAGGCGCGCACGAGAGAGAGACACACACACAGAGGCGCGCGAGAGAGAGAGACACACACACAGAGGCGCGCGAGAGAGAGACACACAGGCAGCACGAGAGAGAGGGCTGGACGCATAAGGTAGGAAGTTTTCACTTCTGTTTACAGCGATCGGTTCGTAGCGTGCATTGTTGCAATGTTACTTTTCTTGGTGGTTTATTAAATTATGGATTTTTTCAAATGTTCATTTTTTTCCTTGTGCTTAAAACTCATTAAAAAAAAGTGTTTTTAGTCAGCAGTTGGTAGCGCCATAGCGCAAACTATTGCAGTGTTAGTTTTCTCTGTTGTTCAAGGTTTTCTCAGTGTTATTCAATGTTTTTACATTTAGTTTACTATTACGCTGTGCATTCTATGGTTTGATTAACTATATTTGTGCTTAAAAAGTTAAAAAATATATATATTTACATACAGTTCGTATGGTCTGGAATGGATTAATTGTATTTACATACAATCCTATGGGGGAAATTGCTTCGGTTCACGACCAAATCAGGTTACGACCAGAGTTTTGGAACAAATTATGGTCGCGAACCGAGGTTCCACTGTACTATGAAGATATTTCAAAGTTCCTTAAAAGTTTTGAAGAATCGGCATTCTAAGCTTACAAATGGCTTGACATTTATTACAGAGTTATTGTGTGGCGAGTAGTTACTTGGAGAAAGAAAAGGAAGGACAGGAATTGGGTTAGTATGTTTGAAAGAGACAGAACTGCTACAAATAATTATTTTATTGAGGGTCGCGAACGGCACAGCAAGTATCTTGTGGGGGGCAGGAACAATCTTTGGACAGGGCCCTTGCTCATCACTACCATTGTGTCACCGTGCCCCCATGTTTAATAAATGCTTTAATTCCTATCATGAAAATGATATCAAGTATACATCTTAATATTTAAATTGTTCAGAGAGCTGTAATATCATGAATGTAATGTATTCTGTGTCATGTCAGGGTAAGAGAAATCCCATTTAAGAAGCACATAGTGATTCACACACAGAGTACATAGAAGAACATATAGACTATGAAGCATTTAAAGTGCTACATTAGTTACAATGGTATTTGAGAAACCAGTAAATTAAACAGTTTTAAGATGAAGTTTATGATGTTCTACTTTAATAACAAAATAAACTACGTGATTAAAGTGGAAATTTTGAGATTAAAGTTGACATTTCAACCTTTTTTTTCCACTGTGTCCATATATTTTTTTTTCTCTATACCCTAATACGCTTCCATATGACACTTAGATGGTGGGATATAACTCGCCTTTTCACTGTGACTTTAATATTTGACCACTTCTTTTTATTTCGGGCACTGTGTGACTTTCTGAAGTTGAACTTTCAAGCTTCTCCGGCACTCTATGTCACTAGATCAACTTCCTTTTGTTGTTGATACCACTGCTTAAACCAACAAATAGTATGTTTTCCTTGCCTCCACTTGGTATTCGCTGAAATTCTTTTTTCCCTGTGCTTTTACCATTGTCTTTTCACAGAACACTGAACTTAAAGGGCTATTTGTATTAATTTGCATATTCAAAGAGGTATAATTCTGGAAGGAGTCGAGGTGGGGCAGCAGGCACATGCACGTGCGTTACATTTCATGCTGACCGGGATTTATGTAGCAGGGAACATGAAAGTTGGAGTACGCACAGATGTATGCATCTGGATTTTTTTGGGTGTACACACATTTCTGTTTTTATCCATACACCATGATTTAGTGTTCTACACACAGTGTTATACATGAGGCCCCAGGTCTTTATAGCATATATATTTGCCACCCAGTAAAAAAAATTGAAAGTTATGTAGTACCGTGCCACCTTCTGCTTTAATTCTTTGTAGAGTCACCCTTTGAATGCATGGATGTCTCCAATTCCAAATAAATCAGGTTATAATTAAGTCTAATTTCTTAAAGAATGATTTGTTAATGTTCTGAAATAGAAAAAGAACCTTGGGAAGCATGTTCATCTTAACAGTATTGATTCTTCATACTAATGTGAAATGGAGGGTAGATCATCTGTTCCCATCTTGTTTCATTTTTTCCATGCTGATAGCAAAATTTTGTTGAAAAAGATTGTTACATTTACTTGTGATGTTTTGCCCCTACATATTTAAATTGATCTGATAAAATAAATAGAGAATATATCCTCTCTAGTATTGTGTGCCAGAGAGTTCATTGGAAAAAGAACACTTTTATTCAAATTCATTTTGAGTTCAGATATCATTTGAAATTCTGTTAGTGCATTAAGGACTATGAGTAAGAACGTTTGTGAGTTTGATATACAGTATACAGTACCTTATCATCTGCATATAGTGTGATATTTTCTGTTCAATTCCTTCTCTGATAATGCCTTTTATCTTTGCTGCATTTCAAAAGAGAATGGAGAATGGCTCAATGGCATTTGCAAAAAATAATGGTGATAGGGGTCATCCTTGTTGAGCACCACATTCTAGTTTTGAAGTAGTTTGAGATAATGTTTTTAATACAGACAGAGGATTGTAGACTGGTATAAAGTAGTTTTATCCATGTACATATATTTAGGCCAAACCCAAATATGTGCAATATGGTGAATAGGTTGTCTCATTCAACCATGTCAAGTGCTTTTTCTGCATCTAAAGATAATAAGATCTCCGGTGTATTAGATTTTAGGGGTGAGTATATTACATTAAACAAACATTGAAGATTAGAAGCTAAGAGTCTGCCATTAATAAATCCAGTTTAGTCTTGTGACATTATACAAGGAAGCACTTTCTCAATCCTTTTAGTTAGAACTTTGGAGAGTATCTTAACATCATTATTCAGAAGTGAAATTGGTCTGTATGATGCACATTGTAATAAGCCCTTATTTTTCTTTGGAATGATGGTAATTAATACTTGGTGAAAATTTTGAGGTAGAATTTTGTTGCCTCTAATGTCTCTAAACGTTGCTAATAGTAGAGAGGCTTATTTATTTGAATGTTTTTTATTTAATTGTTTTTGGAGTGAGTTTATAGCATACAGTATTTCTATGAGTGTACTAGCTGTGGTATAGGTAACACATTAAAAACTCATTAGATTGTGTCTTACCTTCTTTAAACGTAGTAGAATATAAGTATTGATAGTTCTCTCTAATTGTGCAGGTTATATTTTTATGTTCAATGATTTTATATCCATCTGTGTAGGTAATTTATGTAACTGCATTGCAATCTTCCTGCTTGTGGATTTGTTGAGCTAAGATCTTATTAGCCTTCTCTCTGTATTCACAGTAATGATGTCACAATTTAAAGATAAACTGGTCTGTTTCTTTTGTTGTCAGAAGGTTACATTCTGATTGCAGAACCCATCTTTGCCTATAAAGAAGTGCCCCATTTGGAGACTTGACATATTCTTGATCTATTCTGGTAAATTCACTGATTAATTCTGATGCCTTCTTGGTCTCCAATTTATTTTTATGGGAAAAAAATTAAATAATTTGTCCTCTTAAAAAAGCCTTCAGAGTTTCCCAGAGCATTGCTGCAGAGACCTCTGAGGATGCATTTTTTCACTAAAAAATAATCAATTTGTCTGGAGGCAAATTCTGTAAAGTTCTCATCAGCTAATGACAGGGGGTTAAGATGCAAGCTATGAAATAAGTATGTGTACAGCATACTGATTCAAGCTCGAAGATCAGAGGGGGACATGGTAGGAGATAACAATAGCAAAGTATTTGCAAGATTTCATAGTGGGCAATAAGCAATAAGTGGGCATCAATAAATAAATACTCAATTCTTATGTAACTATGATGTACTGGTAAGATGACAAAATATGCTCTTGAGGTTGGATAAATTATGATCCATTACAAAATGTGTGATCGTTTTTGTGGTATTAGATGTTATTGCTCTTGTAGTCAAAGACTTGTCCAGGTCCGGAGTTTAAAACACAATTAAAGTCTCTAGCCATTATAATTTTATGATGTTCATATTGGGAATAGATGCAACATCTAGCCACAGGGGAGGCACAAACCAGTGTGTTTCTTTGTGCCAGTCCCAAGCCCAGATAAATGGGGAGGGTTATGTCAGAAAGGGCATCCGGTTTAAAATTTTGCCAGATCAACATGCTGACAACAATACAGATTTCCATACTGGATCATTCAAGTCCCAGGTTAATAACGACCGCCACCAGTACTGTTCACCAACAGGGTGCTGGCGGAAATTGGGCTACTGTTGGCCGAAGAAGGAGAAGAAGAGAGGTGAGATATGCCCGGAGGAAAGAGGAGAGGAGGAAGGTAAAGAGAGTGGAACTGAGGGTAGGAACTTTGAATGTTGGCAGTATGACTGGTAAAGGGAGAGAGTCATGATGGACAGAAGGAAGGTTGATATATTGTGTGTGCAAGAGACTAAATGGAAGGGGAGTAAGGCCAAGTGGATCGGAGGTGGATTCAAATTGTTCTATCATGGTGTGGATGGGAGGAGAAATGGGGTAGGGGTTATTCTGAGGGAACAGTATGTCAAGAGTGTTTTGGAGGTGAAAAGAGTGTCAGGCAGAGTAATGATTATGAAGCTGGAAAATGGAGGTGTGATGATGAATATTGTTAGTGCATATGCCTCACAAGTTGGGTGTGCGATGGATGAGAAAGAAGATTTCTGGAGTGAGTTGGATGAAGAAATGGACAGTGTACCCAAGGGACAGAAAGTGATGCATGGAATAGATTTCAGTGGACATGTTGGTGATAGGTAGGTATAGTGTCAAGGAGAGAAACGAAGAAGGTCAGATGATGGTGGATTTTGTGAATAGGATGGGCATGGCTATGGTGAATACATACAATATTTTAAGAAGAGGGAGGAATATAGGGTGATGTACAAAAGTGGACAAAGATGCACACAGGTAGATTATATCCTATGCAGAAGAGTCAATCTGAAGAAGAATAAGACTGCAAAGTGGTGGTAGGGGAAAGTGTAGTTAGGCAGCATAGGATGGTGGTCTGTAGGATGACATTGGAGATCAAGAAGAGGAGGACAGTGAGGGCAAAGCCAGGGATCAAATGGTGGAAGTAGAAAAAGAAAGACTGCAAGATTTAGCTTAGGGAGGAGGAAAGACAGGCACTGGGTGGCAGTGAAGAGTTACCAGACAGCTGGGGAACTACAGCAGAATTAGTAAGGGTGACAGCAAGAAGGGTGCTTGGCATGACATCTGGACAGAGGAATGAGTTAAAGGAAACCTGGTAGTGGAATGGGGAAGTACAGGAGAGTATACAGAGGAAGAAGATGGCCAAAAAGAAGTGGGATAGTCAGAGAGATGCAGAAATTAGACAAGAATACAAGGAGATAAGGCGCAAGGTGAAGAGAGAGATGGTGAAGGCTAAAGAAAAAGTGTATGATGAGTTGTATGAGAGGTTGGACACTAAGGAGGGAGAAAATGACTTGTACCAACTGGCTAGACAGAGGGACCGAGCTGGGAAAGATGTGCAGCAGGTTAGGGTGATAAAGGATGAAGATGGAAACATACTCACAAATGAGGAATGTGTGTTGAGCAGATGTTAAGAGTACTTTGAATGGCTGATGAATGTAGAGAATGAGAGAGAAGGTTAGATGATGTGGAGATAGTGAATCAAGAGGTGCAACGGATTAGCAAGGAGGAAGTAAGGACAGCTATGAAAAGGATGAAGAATGGAAAGGCTGTCAGTCCAGATGACATACCTATGGAAGCATGGAGGTGTTTAGGAGAGATGGCAGTGGAGTTTTTAACCTGATTGTTTAATGGAATCTTGGAAAGTGAGAGGATGTCTGAGAAGTGGGGAAGAAGTGTACTGGTTCCTATTTTTAAGAATAAGAGGGATGTCCAAACTGTAGTAACTACAGGGGGATAAAATTGATGAGCCACAGCATGAAGTTATTGGAAAGAGTAGTGGAAGCTAGATTAAGAAGCGAGGTGATTATTAGTGAGCAGCAGTATGCTTTCATGCCAAGAAAGAGCAACGTTTATTCTGAGGATGTTGATGGAGAAGTACAGAGAAGGCCAGAAGTAGTTACATTGTGTCTTTGTGGACCTGGAGAAAGCATATGACAGGGTGCCTCGAGAGGAGTTGTGGTATTGTATGAGGAAGTCGGGAGTGGCAGAGAAGTATGTAAGAGTTGTACAGAATATGTATAAGGGAAGTGTAACAGTGGTGAAGTCTGCGGTAGAAGTGACGGATGCATTCAACGTGGAGGTGGGATTACATCAGGGATCAGCTCTGAGCCCTTTCTTATTTGCAATGGTGATGGACAGGTTGACAGACGAGATTAGACAGGAGTCCCCTTGGAATATGACGTTTGCTGATGACATTGCGATCTCTAATGAGAGTAGGGAGCAGGTTGAAGAGACCCTGGAGAGGTGGAGATACGCTCTAGAGAGGAGAGGAACGAAGGTCAGTAGGAACAAGACAGAAAACATGTGTGTGAATGAGAGGAAGGTCAGTGGAATGGAGAGTTGGTGAAGGTGGAGGAGTTTAAATACTTGGGATCAATACTACAGAGTAACAGGGATTGTGGAAGAGAGCTGAAAAAGAGAGTGCAGGCAGGGTGGAATAGGTGGAGAAGAATGTCAGGAGTAATTTGTGACAGATGGTTATCAGCAAGAGTGAAAGGGAAGGTCTACAGGACAGTAGTGAGACCAGCTATGTTATATGGGTTGGAGATGATGACACTGGCCAGAAAGCAGAAGACAGAGCTGGAGGTGGAAGAGTTATGGATGCTAAGATTTGCATTGGGTGTGACGAGGATAGACAGGATTAGAAATGAGTACATTAGAGGGTCAGCTCAGGTTGGAAGGTTGGAAAACAAAGTCAGAGAGGCGAGATTGTATTGGTTTAGACATGTGCAGAGGAGAGATACTGGGTATATTGGGAACAGGATGTTAAGGATAGAGCTACCAGGCAAGAGGGAAAGAGGAATACCTAAGAGAAGGTTTATGATTTTGGTGAGAGAGGACATGCAGGTGATAGGTGTAACAGAGCAAGAAGCAGAGGACAGGAAGATATGGAAAAAGATTATCTGCTGTGGCAACCCCTAACAGGAGCAGCCAAGAGAAGAAGTAGGAGAAGATATTGTGAACAGATGCAAATGTCTAATTTTCTTTCAAACTTAACATTCTGAAGCCTGCTTAATCCAATATAGGGTTGTGGGGTAGCAGGGCTTATCTTGGCAGCCTGAGGCGTAAGGAAAGAAGCATCTCTGTGTAGGACACAGGTCAACTGCAGTGCTAGCTCTACCAGGTTTTATGCAGAGCCAATTTAGAAGCAACTAATTACAAACATGAGTTGTGGATGTAGAAGGGAAACAAGGTCTCAACAGTCCAATCTCACAGACCTGTTTAACAAGCAAGGTGAAAACAAAGTGTGTGTTGTTAGGCAGGACTCACCCACTACGTTCTCAATTTCAGTTGTTGGTCATAGGTTTAAGGTTCCAAGGATAAAAGCAATCAGTTCAAATGGTCTTTCTGCTATTAATCTTCGGAATAAGTTCATGTTTAATTAACATTCACCGTCTTAAAAAATGCTGTAGGATGAATAGTTAGCATTTGTATCAATCATCAGTCAAGTCTAAATGTGAGTTTATTTTTTTATGTCTAATACATTTGTTCTAATATTTCACCTTATGTGTTCATTGCTATATTTTATTTAAACATACTAAATTTATGTTTGATGGCTGTTTTCATTGTTGATGGGTTTTTAATATCATGTCATAGTCTATCTGTAAAACCTGCAGACAAACCCAATTTTCCTCTTGGGACAATGCAAAAAAATTGAATGAAGAAAAAAAATCCACATAGGCAGTGGCAGAATGTGTCAGATCCACAGAGCCAACACCAAGAGTGGCATTCAAACCCAAGATGTTGGCTACGTAAGGCAGCAACACAAATTATTGTACGCTTAGGTGTTATGCCCATTGCTGGTAAAAGATCTGCAAGCTGGATATGTACGCTGCTAGGATCTGCTACATAGTTGTATTAATGAAGATTCCTACAACATAAAAGAAGCCCACTGCGGTCACTAGGCGCTGTTGTTTTCACCTCCTGGACAGCGGAGTCCGCCCTTTGTGGTTGTTTACTACACACACCGTCAGCTGCAGGGTGTGTGTACAGAAGTGTAGAGAGGCGTGTGCTCTTATCATGGGGCCAATAATCAGCTTGAATGAAATGCAACGCGAGCGCAGTTCGGCATATTGTTTTCTTTGCACATTGAATATGTTAAGCTGCTATCGACAAGTTGTGAAAATGTAACTGAAAATCACATTTTACAAAATACTAATCAATATACCCAGCCGCAGCACTTCAGGATGTGGAACATACCAGACAATGCACCCTGCTCTGCCACCTTACACGACGAAATGACAAGGGTGATCCTTAGACTCTTGGCTTCTTAATCAGATCCGCGGTTTAGCCCACCACCCGTCGCTTTGTTCGATTTTAATTGTTATTTTTTGAGGAAGAGGGGTTGAGTAATCGGCGTGTGTTCTGGCGCTCTATTTGGTTAACAGAGGTGGTGGTACGATCCTCCAAAACTTTGGGAATGACGGAAAAGAGTGGGGGAGGAAGAGGGAGGAGAGAAACTAATAGAAACTGGAGGATCTCGTAGAGGCGAAGTGGAGGTCGCGCGATATTGCCTTTAGAGGGGTGGAAATTACAAAAAAATATATAGAACATCTCAGCGTGGTGCTATTTATGTACATGAGTTACTATCATTTGTTTTCTTTTTCTTGTTTGTAATATTTTTATTTGCGGCTTTTCGAGACCATACATGTTTTTCAATAGAAGGCAACTGATACGGCTTGAAAAAAACATTTTCATGTTGGTGTGTAAGATGCTGGTTATATTAAAATCATTCTGATGGAGGATATTAGCTGATATTAGTGTATTTCGTCCTACTTGCTGTCTTTGAATTGGCACGCAGACGACAAGGGGCAAAAAAGAAGAAAAAGTGAGGGGCGCGAGTTGCGGTTGCTATGGAGAAGCTGCAGCTCGTAGGCCGAACGCAGGCCTAAGCCTCGGACTGGAGTGATCAGGAGCAGCCGGGAAAAAGAGAAAAGCAGCTGGAGTCCATTGGAACAAAATACCTCGGTGAGTAATTCCAGCCCTGGATCAGAATCCAAGCGTGTGACAGCTGTCGTGCGTCCGTTACTTTAAGTGTGACTCCTGCTAAGAAATATGAGCTTGAATAAAGTGTATTTAATTAATAGTAATAACAACAAACGTGTGTACATGTAAACGAAAGTGGAAATGAACTCTGCAGGGGAAGCGGCAGTTGCGCGTTGTTATGATAAATATGTGGTATTGTCTTTTGTTAATTTTTGGTGTTTGTGGACGCGAGTGTGTGAAAATGAAGATCAGTAGTGTATTAGGTGTGTTATCGTCAAGGCACACTTGCCTAAAAGTACATTATTAAGCATGAATCGCTTAATGCGTCTGGGCGATGTTCTGTTATTTTGGAAAACGTGTGCTGTCTGAAAATTTAGTTTGTCTAAGCACACAACGTATTCGCTGCTATTAATACCCACTTTGTTGGTGTATTTATTTTTTAAGAGGGAATGTAGTTCATTTTATGTACCCAGTATTACAATTTGTCAAATTAAAGGCTACGACTAACACTCAACAATAAAGTCAAAAAAATTAATAATCTCGCCAGTGGACAACTGCGGTCTAGACGATGTCATCCCGTAGTTTTGGTGCGGAGGTACTTTGGTTTAGAGAAAACAGAAGCTGTATGGACAGAGTTAAAAAGTAGATATTACAAATCTGGTGTATGGTTTAATTTTTAAAGTGGACATTCAAGACAATTTTAAAAGTTGATCTAGAATAGATTGGGGACGGTTTAATTTTAACAAACCATTCGGGAGGTAGGCAGTTCTAAAGATGTGTTTTGTTAATCACCGGCTTATTTACTTTAAAGTTTTCAGTCTGTGCAGTTAAGAGTCTTTTCCTCTAAGATTTAAGATTTTATAGTACTGGAAACTTTTTTCACAATGGTATTTTTCAACATACAAAATAATTAAAAAGAAAGTTAAACGTAGTTATTAAAATTACAGAAGATTTTTGTGGAGCAAATGTTTCTACATACAGTATACATATACATATCTTGTTTTTTGACCCTCCGGTTTAAGCATACTTTACATGTATGGATTGGCCAGTTATACTTTCTATTCCAAACCCTGTTAAAGGAATGATCTTTAGTAGGAAAGCAAGTTTTTGGAAACTATTCCCCCCCCATGTTTGCCTCAGACTTGGATATCATGGCCTCTGTCTGATAGTTGCCGCAGTTCCTGCTTACTCTTGAGCATCCATATTTTACTAGAGTTTCACTCTGTTGAATTGTCACAGACCCTGTACTCAAGTGTGATTTTATTTTTTCTCCTGTGCTGAATCTTTGAAAGATAAGTGGCATGCTTTTTTCATATTTTCTTTTAGAATTTATTTACTGTAACTCGCTGCTGAGTTCAAGTGAAATTTGTGCCCTTCAGGGGCAATAAGTTATTCTTCTGAATAATTCTGTTCCATAGCTTTGTAGCCATTTGTATTACATTAATTAGATTTATATTGTGTAAACAATGCCTTCGTGCCCTACAGATAAGACATAGTTTCAAGGAGATGTGCCATCACAGCGTTTTAAAACATATTTCTCAAAATTGTCATTGAGTATAATCATTCATAACTGAATCTGTTTAATCCTGTTCAAGGACAAGACGGTCAGAACCTCTCCCAATATCATTGGGCAGAAGGCAGGAAGCAACCCTGCATGGAGGTGCCAGTCACAGGACGTATTCATATGCATGCAATGACCGCCATCCACTTTGGACAGTTTAAAGTTGCCATTTAAACAAATATGCTCACATTTCGGATATGGGAGGAAACTGGAAAAGTTACATGAACCTGGAAAGAAGACACAGAATCCTCACAGGCAGTTCCCAGCCAGGGATTTGAAAATCACACTCTGGAGCTATGAGGCAGCCTTGCTAACCTGTTTGACAACATTGTCCCATATTTACTGCGTCTATTTTGTAACTCAGTTAAGGTCTATGGGGGAACTGTGTCTATGCCAGAAATGTGGGGCATAAGGCAGCACCCCACCCTGGCGGGGTTGACAGTCCATTGCACACACCCAGTTTCACTCATACTGGACTCATTTGGATTTGTGATCTCTAGAAAGAAAACCAGAATACCTGGAGTAAAATATGCACACATATGGAGAACATGCACATGTTGTGCATAGGGTTCAAACTTAAGATCTGCGATTCCGAGGCAGTAGCGCTACACAGAGCTGCCCACATATCATGCAGTTCATTTGAATTTTAAATACTTCTCCCACAATATCAATTCATAATTTGAAACTTGTCTTGTGGGTGTTTATCTTTTCAAAGCACTTGTATATTGTTAAATACCTTAGTGGTTGTTGTAACCATTTTAGCAGGGCTTGAAAGTGCCCTAAGAGCTATGGAAAAATAAATAAGTCGGGTAATACCTAAAAAAATAGTTAGGTAGTTATTTGTATATGTATGTGGGTATAACAGAAACATTCACATCTGCAGATTTAAAAACCCACCCCTGTAACTTGCTATGAGAAAACCAAACCAGTCTGATTTTGTTGTAGTAATCTGGTTGTAGTGGTCATTAAGAGTAGTATGAATGAGTTGCTAGGGATGCCACACTAAAAAAAAGTATGGTAATGGCCGCACATGGCAGTTACTAAGGTTATGCAAATCAAAGCAACAACTGAGTGGTAGGAAAAGCTGCATGGTGTGGGGCTAGATTAACCTGTCTTCCTTGGCTTATATGTCTGTAGTAGTACATAGAGATATAAACCCCCAAAATTAGAGAGGCAAAATATGTTTTATTTTTAGTTGTTAGATGTTATAGCATAGTAACACTGTGGTTGGCAATACCACTTCTCTGATCCACCCTTCTGGGTTTAAGTCTTTGGGCCACTCATTGTCCATGTGGATTTTGTATGTTCTCCCTGTTTCTGCCTGGGTCTCTTGGTTCTCTGGTTAGGTTAATTGTCAATTCCAAATAGGCCACATGCAAGTGAGAATGGGTGATGGAGAGGTACACTGTTCATTGTTTTCCGCTTTGTTGCCACAGTTGCTGGGGTTGCAGCCCATTAGGGCTGTGCATTCTGTTAAAAGTTTACAGCGACATTTCAAAACATCAACAATGCACAGTACCATGGCCTAAGGGGAACAGATGGAGAGATGCTTGTGTATTATGAAAAACTGGCTGTTATATTCATGTACTATGGAAAGCATCTATAGAAGGGGTAGGTGTGGGATGCAGTTGCACTTTAGCTCGGGATGCAGGAATCAGTTTTGTTGTGTCTCAGATTGCTGCAACTTGGCACATGCAGCAGAATTCAGTAATGTTGTTATGATAATTAAAAGTTGATTCATTCCAAGGTCATTTAAAATTACTGCAAATTACGATGCTGTATTGGTACGAAACACTAAAATTAAATCTGCCTTATAATAAAATGGATTTGAAAAAATGTTTGCGAGCAAGAAACCATAGAATTACTGTTATTTTTACTTACTCAAACACAGCATCCTCAGTTGTTCCCTTTCTGCCATCTGCTGAATTCAAAAAAGTGCAACTCAGTATGTGTTATAGAGAAAAAACATACTTTGTTTCATTATGACTTGGCAATATTTTATCTTTTCTTATCGTGTGCAAGTGATTTCTTGCAACAAACTAAGTGTTGATTGGTACTTGTAATGTGTGATATTCATGCAGGAAAACAATAGCATTGTCTTTTTTTTTTTTTTTGTAAATGTTTGGCATTGCTTTGATATATAGTGTAATTAATTTATTTCATATTTATTACTTTGTACACAGTACAATTAATTCCTTTTTGCCAGCAAACCAAGCTTGAAATGGAAGTAAATTACTACCAGTATTGTGTTTAGTCAGGGTCTTGTTTCTCCAGTATAATCTCTCTAGTATAATGATATCATCCCAGTTAAACTTTGAGGGCTGCTGGTGCCCCCCACCTCAAGTATTGTCCACCAGACTAAACAAGCACCACGACCCCATCACTTTACTTTCCTGGCACTGGAATCTCACTCCATAGTTTCTGTAAAATAGCACAAGGATAGTCTCCAGCAGTCCTGTGGCCCTGCCCTGGATAAGCAGGTTAGGAAAATGGATGGATGAAGGAAAAATAATGTAACATTGTTGAAATGTTGCAGTAGTCTAGGGATCGGTCACCCACAATTTGTGCTGGTATTCCATCGTGCAAATAGATACTTTATTAATCCCCAAGGGGAAATTCACATACTCCAGCAGCAGCATACTGATAAAAACAATATTAATTAAAGAGTGATAAAAACACAGTGCAAGTTAAAAAGTGCAAGGTGGAGAGTGCGAGGCAGGTATAACAGTCAATAACATTGTATAATGTTACAGTTAGTGTGGGGGAGGAACGATCGCCTCAGTCTGTCAGTGGAGCAGGACACTGACAGCAGTCTGTCGCTGAAGCTGCTCCTCTGTCAGGAGATGATACTGTTCAGTGGATGCAGTGGATTCTCCATGATTGACAGGAGCCTGCTCAGCGCCCGTCACTCCACCACAGATGTCAAACTGTCCAGCTATATGCATACAAAAGAGCCTGCTTCCTCACCAGTTTGTCCAGGCGTGAGGTGTCCCTCTTCTTTATGCTGCCTCCCCAGCACACCACCACGTAGAAGAGGGTGCTCGCCACAACCATTTGATAGAACATCTGCACAATCTTATTGCAGATGTTGAAGGACGCCAGCCTTCTAAGGAAGTATAGTCGGCTCTGTCCTCTCTTGCACAGAGCATCAGTATTGGCAGTCCAGTCCAATTTATCATCCAGCTGCACTCCCAGGTATTTATAGGTCTGTACCCTTTGTACACAGTCACCTCTGATAATCACAGGGTCCGTGAGGAGCCTGGCCCTCCTAAAATCCACCACCAGCTCTTTGGTTTTGATGGTATTCAGTTGTAAGTGGTTTGAGTCGCACCATTTAACCAAGTCCTTGATTAGGTTCCTGTAATCCTCCTCCAGCCCACTCCTGATGCAGCTCACAATAGCAGTGACATCAGCGAACTTTTGCACGTGGCAGGACTCCTAGTTGTATTGGAAGTCCGATGTATATAGGCTGAACAGGACCGGAGAAAGTACAGTGACCTGCAGTGCTCCTTTTCTGCTGACCACAATGTCATACCTGCAGTTCCCGAGACGCACATACTCAGGTCTGTCTGTAAGATGAGTGGCTTCGGGGATCCTTTTAAAGGAGCAAAGCACCTGCAAAGCACCTGCCAAAGTCACAAAAAAATTCTAACTTGTGCAGCAACAGCGAGGAGACATTTTCAGGATAGTGAGCCACCTATTAAAGTGATGTAAAGAGTGAGAAACCATGAGCACTTGGCATCTGAGATCACTGCAGTGATAATTCGTTTATCTTGACTATCTATCTCTGCTTTTAACCCCTTCCGAAATGCCACTCCTGTGTTTGGTCATGATAATTGTTTAAAAAAATCTTCCATAAAAGTGCGCAACATAAATACTGTAATAACCAATCTTAATGCACATAGAAAATCTAGGCAATACGGCATAAACGCCAATAATTTAATTAAAGTTACTACTTTAGATGAACAATGTATTAAAACTGTAAAAACAGATCATAGATTAAATAAAAAATACACACAGAGCGGCGCTAATAAAAATAACTTAATTCCTGTTCCCTATATCAATAACGCACATAGTATTCATCTCTGCTCCTCCGAAACATTGAATATGGCACTATTAAATATTAGAGCTTTAACTAACAAGACGTTTTTTATCAACGACATTATTAGTGAAAAAAAAATAGATTTTATTGCACTAAGTGAAACGTGGCTTAGCTCAGATGGCGCAGCTGTTTTAATCGAATCTGCGCCTCCGGATTACAGTTTTACTCGTGCTGATCGCCAAGGAAAGAGAGGTGGAGGGCTAGCAAACATTTACTCTAGCCGGTTAAAATGTAAAAATATCAGTTTTGGTAAGTTCATGTCTTTTGAGTATCTCGCCATTGTTATTCAGGGAGTTTCTCACGTTCTAGTATTATCCGTGTATAGACCTCCTAAATTCAACGCGTCTTTCTTTGAGGAATTCTCTGACTTGATGTCAATCTTAATTACGAACTATGACGCACTCTTAATAGTCGGCGACTTTAATTTTCATGTAGATAATCAATGTGACCAAAAAGTAAAAGAATTTATGAACCTCCTGGACTCTTTTGATTTGAGACAGCTCGTTAATCAGCCTACACATAAAGCAGGTCATACGTTAGACTTAGTAATTACTAAAGGACTAAAAGTTGATATAAAGCAGGTCATTGATACGGGTCTTTCAGACCATTTTCTTCTACTTTTTAATATAGAAATAATGATAGAAAACACTCATGAGAAGCATATTGTTAAAAAACGCTTCTTTGACTCATCAGCAACTTTAAAACTTACAAACATTCTAACCAATCAGTCCGTTTATAGTGCCAACTATAATAGCGAGGAGAATGTAAATAGTAAGGTGGAAAGATTTAATACTAAAGTGAGGGCTGCTGTTGACATAGTTGCACCTGAAAAGACAGTTAAAAAATCTTCTAGCATTGTTATACCTTGGAAGACCCAAAGAGTGTCTGATTTAAAGAGAACATGCCGTAGAGCTGAGCGTAAATGGAGGAAGACTAAACTAACTATTGACTATGAGATATTAAAAGTTAAAATAACAGAATACAATAACACAGTCCGTCTTGAGAGGCGCTGCTATTTCTCTAAGCTTATAAATAACAATGCTAGTAATCCCAGAGTCTTATTTTCGACAATTGATCATCTGTTAAACCCAGGTAACTCAAAGGAATGCCTCCTAAGTACTTCCAGTAAAACCTGTGAGGCTATCGCTGTATTTTTCAATCAAAAAATTAATGATATTAGAAATAACATAGTATATCTCCCCAACACTAAGGATCCCCCGAAACCCCAGTACTCCATAATAAATAAATTAGAGTCTTTCACTAGGATAGATTTACCTGATTTGCATAAAATAATTTCTCAAATGAAACCATCCACCTGTGCCCTTGACCCAATACCAACAAATTTTTTCAAAGAAGTATCGGGTGTGCTTATTGATAATGTTCTTGACATAGTAAATTCGTCATTAGATACGGGGGTCTTCCCAGACTGTCTTAAGACTGCGGTAGTTAAACCCCTACTTAAGAAAAATAATCTCGACCCCTCTTCTCTTGAAAATTATAGACCCATCTCTAACCTGCCTTTCTTAAGTAAAATTCTAGAGAAGGCAGCCATTATGCAGTTAAATGAGCACCTCAATAAACATGCTATTCTTGATAAATTTCAGTCAGGTTTTAGAACAAATCACAGCACAGAAACTGCACTCGTTAAAGTAGTAAATGACTTGCGGGTAAATGCAGACAGAGGCCATTTATCTGTTCTCATCCTCTTAGATTTGAGTGCCGCATTTGACACTATTGATCATAATATTCTTAAGAATCGCCTTAGTCAATGGGTGGGCCTCTCTGGCAGTGTCTTAAACTGGTTTGAATCCTACCTGGCAGGGAGAAAATTCTTTGTTAGTTGTGGTAATCATAACTCAAAGACACATGATATTCTATATGGTGTTCCACAAGGCTCTATCCTGGGTCCGCTGCTCTTCTCAATCTACATGCTTCCATTAGGTCAGATTATCTCGGGACATAACGTGAGCTACCACAGCTATGCTGATGACACACAGCTGTATGTATCAATAGCACCTGATGACCCTAAATCTCTTGATTCGCTAACACAATGTCTAACCTGTATCTCAAAATGGATGAATAGTAACTTTCTCAAATTAAATAAAGAAAAAACCGAAATCTTAGTGATTGGCAATAATGGATACAGTGAGGCTATTAGAAATAAACTGGATGCATTAGGATTAAAAGTCAAATCGGAGGTAAAAAGCTTAGGGGTAACCGTTGATTGTAATCTGAATTTTAAATCGCATATTAATAAAATCACTAGGACAGCATTTTTTCACCTAAGGAACATAGCAAAAGTTAGACCTCTTATATCATCGAAAGATGCAGAGAAATTAGTTCATGCGTTTGTCTTTAGTCGACTAGATTACTGTAATGCACTCCTCTCAGGACTACCCAAAAAAGACATCAATCGTTTGCAGTTAGTGCAGAATGCAGCTGCTAGAATCCTTACCAGGAAAAGAAAATCCGAACACATTTCTCCAGTTTTGATGTCACTACACTGGTTACCTGTGTCATTCAGAATTGACTTTAAAATTCTGCTTATGGTTTTTAAAGCTTTAAATAATCTCGCCCCGTCTTATATATCGGAATGTCTGACACCTTATATTCCAAATCGCAACCTCAGATCCTCAACTGAGTGTCTCCTTAGAATTCCAAGAGCAAAACTTAAAAGAAGTGGTGAGGCGGCCTTCTGCTGTTATGCACCTAAAATCTGGAATAGCCTGCCAGTAGGAATTCGCCAGGCTAATACAGTGGAGCACTTTAAAAAACTACTGAAAACACATTACTTTAACATGGCCTTCTCATAACTTCACTGTAATTTAATCCTGACACTCTGTATATCCAATTCATTATAATAACCATTCAAAATCTGTACTAACCCCTACTCTCTCTTCTGTTTCCTTTTCCGGTGTCCTATTGGTGGTGGCTTGTGCCACCACCATCTACCCAAAGCACCATGATGTTCCAACAATGATGGATGGATTAAAAGCCAGAAGTCTGTATAACCATCAGCATCAAGTGACTCCGTGAGAACCCTAACTACAAAGAGGACTATTTCATTTATGTTAGGTAGAATGCCCAAAGGGGACTGGGCGGTCTCGTGGCCTGGAACCCCTACAGATTTTATTTTTTTCCCCAGCCTTCTGGAGTTTTTTTTTTTGTTTTTTCTGTCCACTCTGGCCATCGGACCTTACTCCTTCTTATGTTAACTAAGGTTGTCTTATTTTAATTTCTTATTTGTCTTTTATTCTTCTTTTCTTCATTATGTAAAGCACTTTGAGCTACTTTTTGTATGAAAATGTGCTATATAAATAAATGTTGTTGTTGTTGTTGTTGTACAAACATCTGCACTGTATGCATTAAAATTTTTTGCGGGATGCGCTGATCAGGCTGCTTTTCCTCAGCTACATGCAAAGCGCAGTACTGATTAACTAGCATACGAAAGGAATCTCACACACCCCTTGCTGTAAGCAAGGGCCGGTTTATACTTCATACTGTGAACACATACTCACACACATCATGGCTGCCATGAGTTCCCAGCGTTCATTTGACACGTCCTTTGAGCTCGTCCTCAGAAATTAATGTGATGCGTGTTCAAGTTGCAGTACCAGCAAAAAATCGGGGGATGCAGTGTGATCAAGTTTGAACGTGATGTCAGAGTCTCTGTTTACTATCAACATATGACAGCAAGCCGCTTTGTCGATCCTACAGCATCGATGTGTGTGCTTCGATGTTTGATGTGGTGAAGCAAAATGCTGACATACAAATGTATTCGTGGTGCTTTTCTTATGCATCACATATTCCCCGAAAACAATAACGTGATACATTTTAAAGGTCTCACATACCAGCATCAGAATGTATGAAAGTGTATTTGGGACCCAGTGAAAAAGTCTTATTTTGTGATTAAAGTGGAAATTTTGACTTTAATCTCTAGGTGAGGGATGAGACAAAGTGCAGTTCAACAAAACCTCCATGATGAATACAAAATTTGGACAGCGTTTTCCCTCGCCCGGACGTGGGTCACCGGGCCCCCCCTCTGGAGCCAGGCCTGGAGGTGGGGCTCGATGGCGAGCACCTGGTGGCCGGGCTTGCACCCATGGGGCTCGGCCGGGCACAGCCCGAAGAGGCAATGTGGGTCCCCCTTCCCATGGGCTCACCACCTATGGGAGGGGCCAAGGAGGTCGGGTGCAGTGTGAGTTGGGTAGTGGCCAAAGGCGGGGCCTTTGGCGGTCCGATCCTCGGCTACAGAAGCTGGCTCTTGGGACTTGGAATGTCACCACTCTGAAGGGGAAGGAGCCTGAGCTAGTGCGCGAGGTCGAGAGGTTCCAGCTAGATATAGTCGGGCTCACCTCGACGCACAGCTTGGACTCTGGAACCAATCTCCTTGAGAGGGGCTGGACTGTCTACCACTCTGGAGTTGCCCCCGGTGAGAGGCGCCGAGCGGGTGTGGGCTTACTTATTGCCCCCTGACTTGGAGCCTGTACATTGGGGTTTACCCCGGTGGACGAGGGGGTAGCCTCCCTCCGCCTTCGGGTGGGGGGACGGGTCCTAACTGTTGTTTGTGCGTATGCACCGAACAGCAGTTCGGAGTACCCACCCTGGAGGGGGTGCTGGAGGGCACACCTTCTGGGGACTCCCTCGTACTGCTGGGAGACTTCAATGCTCACGTGGGCAATGACAGTGAGACCTGGAAGGGTGTGATTGGGAGGAATGGCCCCCCTGATCTGAACCCGAGTGGTGTTTTGTTATTGGACTTCTGTGCTCGTCACGGATTGTCCGTAACGAACACCATGTTCAAGCATAGGGGTGTTCATATGTGCACTTGGCACCAGGACACCCTATGCCTCAGTTCGATGATCGACTTTATGGTCGTGTTGTCGGACTTGCGGCCACATGTCTTGGACACTCGGGTGAAGAGAGGGGCGGAGCTGTCAACTGATCACCACCGTCTGGCAGAGCCCCCTGTCAGAAGTAGCTTCAACTCCCACCTCCGGCAGAACTTCGACCATGTCCCGAGGGAGGTGGGGGACATTGAGTCCGAATGGGCCATGTTCCGTGCCTCTATTGTTGAGGCGGCTGACCGGAGCTGTGGCCGTAAGGTAGTCGGTGCCGATCGTGGCAGCAATCCCCGAACCCGTTGGTGGACACCAGCGGTGAAGGATGCCATCAAGCTGAAGAAGGAGTCCTACCGGTCCCTTTTGTCCTGTGGGACTCTGGAGGCAGCTGATAGGTACCGGCAGGCCAAGCGGAATGCGGTTTCGGTGGTTGCTGAGGCAAAAACTCGGGCATGGGAGGAGTTTGGGGAGGCCATGGAGAACGACTTTCGGACAGCTTCGAGGAGATTCTGGTCCACTGTCCGGTGTCTGAGGAGGGGGAAGCAGTGCAGTGTCAACAATTTGTATGGTGGGGATGGTGCGCTGCTGACCTCGACTCGGGACGTTGTGGGTCGGTGGGGGGGGGGGGGGGGTACTTCGAAGACCTCCTCAATCCCACTAACATGCCTTCCAATGAGGAAGCAGAGCCTGGGGACTCGGAGGTGGGCTCCCCCATCTCTGGGACTGAGGTCACTGAGGTGGTCAAAAAACTCCTTGGTGGCAGGGCCCCGGGGGTGGATGAGATACGCCCGGAGTACCTCAAGGCTCTGGATGTTGTAGGGCTGTCTTGGTTGACACGTCTCTGCAACATCGCATGGACATCAGGGACAGTGCCTCTGGATTGGCAGACTGGGGTGGTGGTCCCCCATTTTAAGAAGGGGGATCGGAGGGTGTGTTCCAACTACAGAGGGATCACACTCCTCAGCCTCCCTGGAAAAGTCTATTCGGGGGTTCTGGAGAGGAGGGTCCGTCGGATAGTCGAACCTCGGATTCAGGAGGAACAATGTGGTTTTCATCCTGGTTGCGGAACAGTGGACCAGCTCTACACCCTTAGCAGGGTCCTGGAGGGTGCATGGGAGTTCACCCAACCAGTCTACATGTGTTTTGTGGACTTGGAAAAGGCATTCGACCGTGTCCCTCGGGGAATCCTGTGGGGGGTGCTCAGAGAGTATGGGGTACCGGACCCCCTGATAAGAGCTGTTTGGTCCCTGTACGATCGGTGTCAGAGCTTGGTCCGCATTGCCGGCAGTAAGTTAAACCCGTTTCCAGTGAGAGTTGGACTCCGCCAGGGCTGCCCTTTGTCACCGATTCTGTTCATAACTTTTAGGGGTGTTGAGGGGGTCCGGCTTGGTGGACTCAGGATTGGGTCACTGCTTTTTGCAGATGATGTTGTCCTGTTTGCTTCATCAGGCCGTGAGCTTCAGCTCTCTCTGGATTGGTTCGCAGCTGAGTGTGAAGCGGCTGGGATGGGAATCAGCACCTCCAAATCCGAGACCATGGTCCTCAGCCAGAAAAGGGTGGAGTGCCCTCTCAGGGTTGGGAGCGAGATCCTGCCCCAAGTGGAGGAGTTCAAGTACCTCGGGGTCTTGTTCACAAGTGAGGGAAGAATGGAGCATGAGATCGACAGGCGGATCGGTGCGGCGTCCGCAGTGATGCGGGCTATGCATCAGTCTGTCGTGGTGAAAAAGGAGCTGAGCCGTAAGGCAAAGCTCTCAATTTACCAGTTGAACTATGTTCCTACCCTCACCTATGGTCATGAGCTATGGGTAATGACCGAAAGAATGAGATCGCGAATACAAGCGGCTGAAATGAGTTTTCTCTGCAGGGTGTCTGGGCTCTCCCTTAAAAATAGGGTGAGAAGCTCAATCATCCGGGAGGGGCTCAGAGTAGAGCCGCTGCTCCTCCGCATCGAGAGGAGTCAGATGAGGTGGCTCGGGCATCTGATCAGGATGCCTCCTGGACGCCTCCCTGGTTAGGTGTTCCGGGCACGTCCAACCGGGTGGAGGCCCCGGGGAAGACCCAGGACACGCTGGAGGGACTATGTCTCCCGGCTGGTCTGGGAACACCTTGGGATTCCCCCGGAAGAGCTAGAAGAAGTGGCCGGGGAGAGGGAAGTCTGGGCATCTCTGCTCAAGCTGCTGCCCCCGCGACCCGACCTCGGATAAGCGGAAGAGGATGGATGGATGGATAGAGGTTGCAAAAATGGTAGTGATTTTCAGTTTCAGATTTTTAACTCCAGCCTGATCTGTAGTAACATTATGCTTGAGTATTGAGAAATCAAATTGCATAAGAGGAAACAATGCAAACTTAAGCAATTTTGACAGTAAATGAATCTCGGAGAAATGTGGAAGTAAAGCCTTTATATATTTACTGTAACTGATAAAGGGAAATGGTTGTATGTCTGTGTTAAATTAAAAGGATAAAAAGTCTTTTTTTGCTTTTTGTTAATATGATTGCCATTTTGACAGGCATTGTTTAGTTCCAGGGCTTATAAGAGGGACATTAGTTGGTCTGTCTATACTTGATTTTAACATGGTGGTGTGATTCACTGTCAGCATGTTTCATGCACACACATTGCCGGTATAAGGTAGGTAACACAGTTAAGGCAGAAACCAGGTTTCTTGAAAATCCACATTTACATGCGCAAATAATCTTCTCGAGTCCTCCTTTGGCAAAAAATTCCAATGTCATTAAACTGCACAAAAAAAGAGTTAAAATATCATCATTGGCCACAGTGAATCCAAAAACAGACATGAAGCCACTGATGGTTTTCTTTGAGTTTTATAAATATATTTCATTAAACTGACACTTTGTTAATATGTTTCTGTTACAAGATTGCAAACCGCACACTGTCTTCTACTTGGCTGTGCTGTTGAACTAAGCAAAGGAGCAGCATGACAGTATATGTGCTTCTTGCCTTACACCCAATGCTGTTGCAATAATAGCAACGCAGGTATTTTTACTTTGAGTCTTGCATTAGGATACTTGTTACTCTAAAAAGTAATTAGACTAATTAACGCATGTTACTTTTTACGTATTACCTTTTTGCTTTTGAAATAGTACTTCTAAGTTTATCATAACACTTTCAGGTGATTAACATAAATGTAGACTTTTTTTTTTTTAATATTGAGACAGATTATTTCATCCAGGAAAAGAAATCCAGGTGGATTCTTTACCTTCTGCCTATGGCTACTGACAATGTGTGCGAAGCAGGCAAACAGAGTTCAAAGGACACGTACAGAGTTCAAAATCCTTAACAGTCACCCGATTAAGGGTTTTCATGGTTTACTAATCTGGTAAATTGCAGAGAAATTTATTTCTGTTACTAGGTTTGTCAGTGTCCAATAACCCAGTTTCTCTAACAGAAATAAGTGTTTACGTGCCATTTTAGAAACCCAAGTTTCTGTGAATAACCGGGTTATTAAAGTGCATGTATTTCACTTTTTTTCAAGAAATATTAGTTCAGACCATTTACTCTCATGAGATATTCACAAAACACTTATTATTGGGTTTATTTCATATTTTTAAGAGAGCAAAGTAAATTTGAATAGTTAAGTTTATATTATTTCATGGTAAGTTTAAAGTGTTCTAAGATTACTAATTCCTTATTTTGTTCTCAAAAATATCTAAAATTAAAAATAATCCCAGAGTTATGTTCAATCTATTTAAAAATTGCATTATATTTATCTACATTCATATTTCATCAGCATGCATTTCTGTTTTGAGCCAGTCTTTTTTCAACAAATTGACTTGTTTGTTTTGGCAGTAGCTGGTCAATGTTGTTGGGGCTTCAATGATGAATGGAGAAGTGGAGAAGAAATATGACGTTAGACTGAAGCAGGGTTTTGGTGTCAAAATCAAACTTTATAGGACAGTGACAGTCTTACAGTGCATCCGGAAAGTATTCATAGCCCATCACTTTTTCCACATTTTGTTATGTTACAGCCTTATTCCAAAATGGATTCAATTCATTTTTTTCCTCAGAATTCTACACACAACACCCCATAATGACAACGTGAAAAAAGTTTACTTGAGGTTTTTGCAAATTTATTAAAAATAAAAAAACCGAGAAATAAAATGTACATTCACAGCCTTTGCTCATATACATACTCACAGCCTTTGCTCAATACTTTGTCGATGCACCTTTGGCAGCAATTACAGCCGCAAGTCTTTTTGAATATGATGCCACAAGCTTGGCACACCTATCCTTGGCCAGTTTCGCCCATTCCTCTTTGCAGCACCTCTCAAGCTCCATCAGGTTGGATGGGAAGCGTCGGTGCACAGCCATTTTAAGATCTCTCCAGAGATGTTCTATCAGATTCAAGTCTGGGCTCTGGCTGGGCCACTCAAGGACATTCGCAGAGTTGTCCTGAAGCCACTCCTTTGATATCTTGGTTCATCTTTCAGCAGGACAACGACCCTAATCACATAGCCGTCGCCCCAGTCTGAGGTCAAGAGCGCTCTGGAGCAGGTTTTCATCCAGGATGTCTCTGTACATTGCTGCAGTCATCTTTCCCTTTATCTAGTCCCTGCCGCTGAAAAACATCCCCACAGCATGATACTGCCACCACCATGCTTCACTGTAGTGATGGTATTGGCCTGGTGATGAGCGGTGCCTGGTTTCCTCCAAACGTGACGCCTGGCATTCACACCAGAGAGTTCAATCTTTGTCTCATCAGACCAGAGAATTTTCTTTCTCATGGTCTGAGTGTCCTTCAGGTGCCTTTTGGCAAACTTCAGGCGGGCTGCCATGTGCCTTTTACTAAGGAGTGGCTTCTGTCTGGCCACTCTACCATACAGGCCTGATTGGTGGATTGCTGCAGAGATGGTTGTCCTTCTGGAAGGTGTCCTCTCTCCACAGAGGACCTCTGGAGCTCTGACAGAGTGACCATCGGGTTCTTGGTCACCTTCCTGGTTAAGGCCCTTCTCCCCCGATCGCTCAGTTTAGATGGCCGGCCAGCTCTAGGAAGAGTCCTGGTGGTTTCGAACTTCTTCCACTTATGGATGATGGAGGCCACTGTGCCCATTGGGACCTTCAAAGCAGCAGAAATTTTTCTGTAACCTTTCCCAGATTTGTGCCTCGAGACAATCCTGTCTCGGAGGTCTACAGACAATTCCTTTGATTTCATGCTTGGTTTGTGCTCTGACATGCACTGTCAACTGTGGTACCTCATATAGACAGGTGTGTGTCTTTCCAAATCATGTCCAATCAACTGAATTTACCACAGGTAGACTCCAATTAAGCTGCAGAAACATCTCAAGGATGATCAGGGGAAACAGGATGCACCTGAGCTCAGTGTTGAGCTTCATGGCAAAGGCTGTGAATACTTACGTACATGTGCTTTCTCAATTTTTTTATTTTTAATAAATTTGCAAAAACCTCAAGTAAACTTTTTTCACATTGTCATTATGGGGTGTTGTGTGTAGAATTCTGAGGAAAAAAATTAATTTAATCCATTTTGGATTAAGGCTGTAACATAACAAAATGTGAAAAAAGTTATGCGCTGTGAATACTTTCCGGATGCACTGTACTTTAAATTATTACTAATGTTGCATGTAATTTGGGTGCTACATTCAACCCTGTCCTTGTTATTTAGGAGAAATTGTTTAGTTTGATAGCATTTTGTCATTTGCCCTTGATTATTTTCAACTCCTGTGTTGCTCTTCAATAAAAAATGTGTATATAGTCCAAAAATGTTAGGTATAAAATATACCTAAAGTGGAAAGATGCCAGTAATGTTGACCACAGATTTTCAACCTTTTGTATTTTGAAATTCCCTTTGCCATAGTACAGATGGCAAATTGCAGATTTCTTTCTAATCTGAGGTTTTGTTTTGTTTTGTTTTTTTTATTTTAGGAACCTTTTCACTGAAGACCAGTGATCTAAAAGTGGGAAGGAAAGTTGAACAATGCCTCCAAGACCATCTTCTGGTGAATTATGGGGCATTCATTTGATGCCCCCTAGGATCTTGGTGGACTGTCTTCTACCTAATGGAATGATATTGACTTTAGAGTGCCTCCGTGAGGCCACACTGATTACTATTAAGCATGAACTTTTCAAGGAAGCTAGGAAATATCCTCTGTATCATCTTCTGCAAGATGAAAGTTCATACATTTTTGTCAGTGTTACACAGGAAGCAGAACGGGAGGAATTTTTCGATGAAACAAGGCGGCTATGTGATCTTAGACTTTTTCAGGCTTTTTTAAAAGTTATTGAACCTGTTGGTAACAGGGAAGAAAAGATTCTTAATAGGGAAATAGGTAAGTATTGAATAATTATAGCATGCCATTCTTCTCAAGGAAAAAAATGTTGTTTTAGTAGTTTAGTCTCAAATATAAACTTTCAGGCACTACAGATTATTGTTATAAGCAACATTGAAGTTTCGGTTAATGGGAAATGTCTTAAAAGTTTGTAGAATTTTGTTTAGCAGGGACTGGTTTTACCAGGAAGGCAGAAAAGCACATTGCAGGCTCTGCACATGCAGCATTATATGATTATAAGAAATAAGAAAAATCCACTCGGTACATACTAGCCATAGATTTGTCTTATTTTAGCTAAGCAAAAAAAATTAAACTAAAAGTTCAACCGAAATTGTACATACCGTACATCTTTTTCTTACTCTGATAAAAGTCTTCAATTTTCTGTTTAGTTCTTAAATAATCCATTATAATGTTGTGGCCTGCAAAATCAAAATTTGAATATCTTATTGCTACCTCTATGTAGCATTTTCAAATATAATTCATTCAGTAAAACAAATTCATGCAATATTTTGTATATTTAATCTAACATTATAAAGTCATTTTTTTTAAATAATTTATTAATTTTTTTTAGATCATGCAGTTTTGAACTCAGAGAATTTGATTGTCAAGTGTATTTTCCAAGATAACCATCACACCAGTGAGGCATAATTCATAAAGTAAATTCTGGTAAATAAACAAAAAAAAGGCAGCTTCTGTCCATATAGCAAATTCTTTTAGGTTGCTGGTGTAGTATAGCAAGTACCAAGGTTTAGTCAAAGTTATGCAAGAAATTAACTTGTCAGGCAAATAATATACATTGATAAAAAAATTAAATTATTGCAGGGTGTCGTATGCTCTCCAGAGGTTGTTCCCCCCCCCAAACACCCCTCCCCCACCATTGCCAGCAACATGAGAGCTGATGGAAGAATTAAAAACTTTAGCATTAGAGAAAAATAGTACGTACCTTAACTGTAAATACTGATTTAACTTTTGAAACAAACATCATCAAAACAGTAGTCTGTGGTCAAACAAGTGTCAACAGCGATGCCTGAATGGACCCCCCTGAAGTTCCAAGAGCCTCATATGTAAATGTTGCATACGCGCAAAAATGTTGCATATGCCTGTTTCCATGCACACTTTTGAGACGTATGAAAACTAAACTTGGCGTAAAGCCATGCACATTTTCATGACAGCCTCACACAAAGCACATGCAGTTTGTACTCAGTTTTGCAAATGAGCAGCATCCAGCGTCAAAATAGTGCTACTATTTCTGTGTGGTGTCCCTTTCTTTTTTACATTCACATATATGACGTAGTATACATCAAAATTAATTGCATATAGTTTACAAATTTAATTCACTTGATTATAATCATTCTGTGTAACAGTGTGATGGTGTACAGACTGGCCAAACTATTTCAACTACCATAGCTGCTTTAGCGTTGTTAGAAGACATTGCAAATGAAAGAATCAGAAGAGAGCACATATTTATAGATGACGACGATGATGATTGGCTTCTAAGTAAATTTCCAAGTACAGTAATCCCTTGCTATATCGTGCTTTGACTTTCGCAGCTTCACTCTATCACAAATTTTATATGTAAGCATATTTAAATATATATCGCGGATTCTGCGGACAATGGGTCTTTTAATTTCTGGTACATGCTTCTTCAGTTGGTTTGCCCAGTTGATACAAGGGACGCTATTGGCAGATGGCTGAGAAGCTACCCAACCAGAGCGCGCATTACGTATTAAATAAAACTCCTCAAATATATTGTGAGCACGGGGGCTGTTCGCACCCCTAGAGCAGTGGTCCCCAAACTTTTTGACAGCAAGGACCACTTTATTACAGTGGTGTGAAAAACTATTTGCCCCCTTCCTGATTTCTTATTCTTTTGCATGTTTGTCACACAAAATGTTTCTGATCATCAAACACATTTAACCATTAGTCAAATATAACACAAGTAAACACAAAATGCAGTTTGTAAATGGTGGTTTTTATTATTTAGGGAGAAAAAAAATCCAAACCTACATGGCCCTGTGTGAAAAAGTAATTGCCCCCTGAACCTAATAACTGGTTGGGCCACCCTTAGCAGCAATAACTACAATCAAGCGTTTGCGATAACTTGCAATGAGTCTTTTACAGCGCTCTGGAGGAATTTTGGCCCACTCATCTTTGCAAAATTGTTGTAATTCAGCTTTATTTGAGGGTTTTCTAGCATGAACCGCCTTTTTAAGGTCATGCCATAGCATCTCAATTGGATTCAGGTCAGGACTTTGACTAGGCCACTCCAAAGTCTTCATTTTGTTTTTCTTCAGCCATTCAGAGGTGGATTTGCTGGTGTGTTTTGGGTCATTGTCCTGTTGCAGCACCCAAGATCGCTTCAGCTTGAGTTGACGAACAGATGGCCGGACATTCTCCTTCAGGATTTTTCGGTAGACAGTAGAATTCATGGTTCCATCTATCACAGCAAGCCTTCCAGGTCCTGAAGCAGCAAAACAACCCCAGACCATCACACTACCACCACCATATTTTACTGTTGGTATGATGTTCTTTTTCTGAAATGCTGTTTTCCTTTTACGCCAGATGTAACGGGACATTTGCCTTCCAAAAAGTTCAACTTTTGACTCATCAGTCCACAAGGTATTTTCCCAAAAGTCTTGGCAATCATTGAGATGTTTCTTAGCAAAATTGAGACGAGCCCTAATGTTCTTTTTGCTTAACAGTGGTTTGCGTCTTGGAAATCTGCCATGCAGGCCGTTTTTGCCCAGTCTCTTTCTTATGGTGGAGTCGTGAACACTGACCTTAATTGAGGCAAGTGAGGCCTGCAGTTCTTTAGACGTTGTCCTGGGGTCTTTTGTGACCTCTCGGATGAGTCGTCTCTGCGCTCTTGGGGTAATTTTGGTCGGCCAGCCACTCCTGGGAAGGTTCACCACTGTTCCATGTTTTTGCCATTTGTGGATAATGGCTCTCACTGTGGTTCGCTGGAGTCCCAAAGCTTTAGAAATGGCTTTATAACCTTTACCAGACTGATAGATTTCAATTACTTCTGTTCTCATTTGTTCCTGAATTTCTTTGGATCTTGGCATGATGTCTAGCTTTTGAGGTGCTTTTGGTCTACTTCTCTGTGTCAGGCAGCTCCTATTTAAGTGAATTCTTGATTGAAACAGGTGTGGCAGTAATCAGGCCTGGGGGTGGCTACGGAAATTGAACTCAGGTGTGATACACCACAGTTAGGTTATTTTTTAACAAGGGGGCAATTACTTTTTCACACAGGGCCATGTAGGTTTGGATTTTTTTTCTCCCTAAATAATAAACACCATCATTTAAAAACTGCATTTTGTGTTTACTTGTGTTATATTTGACTAATGGTTAAATGTGTTTGATGATCAGAAACATTTTGTGTGACAAACATGCAAAAGAATAAGAAATCAGGAAGGGGGCAAATAGTTTTTCACACCACTGTAGATGCAAATTTTTCCACGGACCGGTCGGGGGGGTTGGTTGGGGGGTGGGGTGGGTATAGTTTTATACACAATTTACATAACATTTCTATTATTATTAAAGTTATTAAGCAGTTCGCATACGTTTGCAATCTGAGATTATTCTTCTTTTTTTGCATATAACAATATGCTTTACATTTGCCAATCCAACAGATTGCACATCACAAACATTAACACTGCAATCTTTTTTTCGTGTCTGCCGTTTCTATAGGAGGGTGACAATGAGTTAAATTCCAATGGATGTTTTTCAAATGTTGACAAGCAATAAGCAAAAGGAATCAATGAAAACCACAGACAACAAAAACAGCAAAAAAAAAAAAACAGTACGAGGAAAGTTCGAAGAAAGTGATTTTTTTACAATGTTTCTGTTTGGGGATCGTTGTGCAAACGTGCACAACTGAGCTGCGACCACAGATCTAACTGCTGTGTGGATGATTCGTTCAAGCATTTCAAGGTCACTTCGTTGTAATGAAAGCATCTGTTGAATGTACTTCGTAGTAACATGATTTCTATAGACTCATGTCATATGGGGAAACTGTCGGGACCATAAAAATACTTTGTTGTAATAGTCTCTCACCTCGGTCTCTCTCCTCTCTCTGCAAAGCCCCGCCCGCCAAGCGTTCTGAAAAGTCTGAGTGAGTCGCCGTTGCCGGCAGTTCTCTCGTGGCCCGGCTGTCAGACGGCTGCGGACCAGTAGTGGGCCGTGGACCGGGGGTTGGGGACCCCTGCCCTAGAGGATACGGCCGCTCCTCAAACAACGCTGAAAGATTACCTTCACATTGCTCCCTTCCTTGCTGGGCTTAAATGTGGCTGCTTTGTCAAGCGATATGCTTCCCGCACGGTGCTTCGCATACTTAAAAGATCTTAAACAGCACGTATTGATTTTTGATTGTTTTCTTCTCTCTCTCTCTCTCTCTCTCGCTCTGACATTCTCTGTTCCTGACGGAGGGGGTGTGAGCAGGGGGCTGTTCGCACCCCTAGACGATACGGACGCTCGTCTAAAAATTCTGAAAGATTATCTTCATATTACTCCCTTCCGTGCGGTTGCTTTGTCAAACGACATGCTTCCCGCACGGTGCTTCGCAATACTTAAAAACTCGAACGGCACGTATTGATTTTTGATTTTGTTTTTCTCTGTCTCTCTCACTCTCTCTGACATTCTCTGCTCCTGACGGAGGGGTGTGTGAGCAGAGGGGCTGTTCGCACACTGGCCTAGAGGATACAGACACTCCTCTAAAAAATGCTGAAAGACTACCTTTACATTGCTCTCTTCCTTTCAGCTGCTTTGCCTGACGGTGCTTCGCATACTTAAAAGCCAAACAGCCCTATTGATTTTTGATTGTTTGCTTTTTTTTTCTCTCTCTCTCTGACATTATCTGCTCCTGACGCGCACTCCTTTGAAGAGGAAGATATGTTTGCATTCTTTTAATTGTGAGACGGAACTGTCATCTCTGTCTTGTCATGGAGCACAGTTTAAACTTTTGAAAAAGAGACAAATGTTTGTTTGCATTGTTTGAATAAAGTTCCTGTCTCTCTACAACCTCCTGTGTTTCTGTGCAAATCTGTGACCCAAGCGTGACAATATAAAAATAACAATATAAACCTATGGTTTCTACTTCGCGGATTTTCACCTTTCATGGGGGGTTCTGGAATGCAACCCCCGCGATCGAGGAGGGATTACTGTAGAACCCTCTTTGACTTCTGTGCTGAACTAGTGCCAGCTTAACAAAGGCAGACTTTGAGGAGTTGTGCTCTACTTGCTCCTTTGAAAGTTAGATCCATCCTTAGGTTTTTAGCCACAGGAGATTTTCAATGTGAACTTGCTGACTGATCAGATGTTTCACAGTCATCCTTGAGTCTCGTCATGACAGCTGTATGGGATGGTATTATCCACTTGTCATCCAGATATATAAGATTTCCTTTCACTATAATTGAACTAGCAAACTTAACCACGCAATTCACAGCAACGTTCAGTTTTCCAAATGTAATCGGTCAATTGCGTACACACATTGCTATTGCAACCTCACTGGACGAGTTACATCAGCCAGAGATGAATCACTAAAAGAATGAACTAGCATTGTATCCTCTATAGAAGAAGAACTAATTAAAAATGGCAACACTACACAGTCACAGGTGCTTTTTCCAACTAGTGTGTCAAAAGGCAAGCAGTCCTTTTAAGGATAGTGAGCTACCTCAAAGAGCCATGTAAAGAGCAGAGAATCTGTCTTTTGTGGCGCTTGGCGTCTATGCTACAGTGTAAAGACTCCTTCAGAGAATGAATTTACTTGAGTAAATAGCAAGAATTTCCACTCAGTTAATGTGCTGCTCTATAGTGCACAGAAAGTGTGTTGCATTGTGCAAGCATTTAGTGTGCGGCATAATGTGGCACATAATCATGGCTTGCCCATAGCTGAAGAAATGAGGTATGATAACCCTGACCCACCAAATGATCAGCTAAATCACAGAACATTACAATTTCGTTTGAATGTAATTAGCAGAACGTAAAAACAAGTAATCAGATGCAGTATTTATTTTAACCAGTTCGTTTAATATGTGGCCATTTACACACAGTACATTTACACATAGTCCTTTCTATTCCTTAGTTCATTGGCCACATCTTTTACAGCACCCACTATTTCATTTTGTGAATCCAGAACAGCGTCCGTCAGCTCACGGCCAGATATCACCCAGCAGTTTCTGAGCCAGCACCCAAAGATGCCCTGGGAACAGAAGCACCATGACCACCTAGAGTCATGTTCTTGGCACAGGGGTCAGCTTTTGTAATATTGTCTAAAACAGAATAAACAGACAGTAGGCTGCAACTCGCTTTTCACATCAACTTTCATATCTGACCACTTATTATTTATTTCGGGCACTGTGCGAATTTCTGAACTTTCGAGTGTCTCTTCCATGCTGTATCACTCCATCGACTTCCTTTTGTTACTTATACCAATGGTTAAGCTAACAAATAGAATGTTTTTCCTTGCCTCCACTGAAATTCTTTTTCAACCCAAACATGCTTTTGCCATTGTTTTGTTAACAAAACACTGAACAGAAGCGGCTATTTATATTGGTTTGCATTTTGAAATATGCAGAGTTTATGGAGGAGTCGGGGTGGTGTTGTAGCCGCGTGCATGTGCGTTAAAATTCACGTTGATTGGGATTTATAAAGGGACAGTGCATGGAACTTTGCTTACGCGCTGTTTTATGCAACTGAATTTTTTTGTGTATACACATATTTCCAGTTTTGTTCATTCACCATGTTTTAGTGTGAATCCTATGCGCGCTGTTATACGTGAGGCCCCAGATCTCTTGGCCTAGTAGCTGGTGCTGAGACTTTAACAGGTTTGATTTACCTCTTGTAGGTCATTGTTTCACAAACCTGTGTTTAATTTCCCTAACCCTGCTTAACTCTTCAGTGAAACTCTCTAAGTTGACACACCTCACATCAACCTTTGAGATCAGAAAAATGTAAGAATCTAGGCCAAATTAATTTTAAGAGTTTCTTATTTATTAAAGTTACCAAAAAATAAAATACAAAGATAAAAGATGAAATGCAAAATATAAATAAGGAAAATTAAGAAAATTAAATTCTTACAGTGATACAGTAAAAATGCTACAGATTTAGACCATCCTTTCTATCTTCAAAATTTTCTTTAAATCTTTTCAAAACTCATTGGGTTTATATCTAGAATTCTTGCTCTAGAGTGTTCAGAAACAACTACTTCTTACTGAACATTTAGCCCACCCAGCAGTATACCGGTTCATACCGAAAACCGTTTTTTATTTTTGTTATGATATGGATGTTGCTTATACCACAACACCGGTTTAAATTGCCTAAATGACGTTCGGAACGTGGTGCAGTGGGAAACTGTTCAAGTGGGGACCTTTTTCACTGCTACACCACTAATCACAGGTGTTGCGCGGGGACTCTTTTTCACTGCTACACCGCTAAATAGGTAGTGGTAGTGTAGGTATTGCGCAGTGAAAATGGACAAAAAACATTGTGAAACTGAAGTTGTAGCTGACGATAAAGTTGAACATGATGACACAGAAGAACTTTTGCCGAAAAAAAGGAGTCACAGCCGTTGCCTGGAGATATTTTAAAAGGTCGGATGTGGACCATTATGTTCAAATGTGTAAATACTGTTTCTATACTACTGGATAATACTGCAAGCCAAGTTGTACTTGTTTTAATTTTTTTCAATACAGTGTAATGTACCTGGGTACTGTGTAATAATGTGACAACATGTTGACTTTATTCTCGACATTTCCACTTTAATCTTGACGCTTATGACGAGAATAAAGTCGACATGTTGACTTTATTCTCGTAATTTGTCATTAAAGTAGAACATCGTAAACTAAACTTCATCGTAAAATGAATATTTAATTTACTAGATTGTCTCAAACCCCGTCATAAGTTATATAGCACATTAAATGCGTTGTGTTAAGTGTTCTCCAAGCCATGTTAAATCGGTACGTGCTACTTAAACTGACTTCCTCTTGTACTGAGGAGGCGCCCGCTGCAATCACCGCACAGAATACATTCACTTAATGATATTCCTGCTCTCTGAACATTTAGAATGCTAAGATAATTACTTGGTATAATTTTCATGATGAAATGCATTAAAGCATGTATTAATCATGTGGGGGCACGGTGGCGTGGAGGTTGCACTGCTGCCTCGCAAGCAAGGGTGTCTCTGGTGTTCCCTGCCTTGAATTTGCATATTTTTCTGGTGGGTTTACTTGGCACGCTTCAGTTTCCTTTCAAAGTCATGTAGGATGTGGGGTTTTGTTATGCTATATTGACCCTGCTAGTGTATGTTTTGCTCGCATTCACCCTGCAATGTGCTGGCGACTCGTTCAGGATTTGCTCCTGCCTCACACACAATGCCTGCTGGGATGGGCGCAACCCTGAATGGATGGCATAATTAAACATGTATAACAAAGATATTTTTAAAGTTCTGAACACTCCGTGGGCTAAGTTTATAACTAGTTTTAATTTCACAAAGACGTTTATCATGTGGTGATTGGTTATGTCGAGAAAGAAAAAGGAAGGATAGGAACTGGGGTTTTGGTACGTCAGACAAACAGCACGTGCAATAAAGAAAGCCCGCTCAGAAGAACATCCATTGAATTCTGTGTTCGTGTCTCCGATCACCAGATCACAAACCCAACATTTACACAATATTTAAGTTAAAACTTTGCGATACCCATTCATACATCCAGTTTTTTGGAGCCTCATCACACCTGCCATAAAGTTCTCTACACTAAACATACACCTGGGGACCCCTTACTGCGAGGCAGCAGCACTACCACCTCACTACCGTGCATGTTTAATACCTGCTTTAATGCATTTCATCATGAAAATGATATCAGGTATTTATCTTAGCATTCTAAATTTTCAGAGAACAGGAATATCATGAAGTGAATGAATTCTGTGCTGTGATTGCTGCTGGCGCCTCCTCTTAGCGTGGAGGAAGTCAGTTTAAGAAGCGTAGTGATTAACAACTGGGTCGGGGAACACTTAACACAAAGCATTTAATGTGCTGCATTAACTTATGACGGGGTTTGAGAAAATCTAGTAAATTAAACATTGATTTTAGGATGAAGTTTAGTTTACGACATTCTACTTTAATTATAAAATAAACTATGAGAATAAAGTGCAAATGTCAACTTTAATCTCGATATAAGCGTCAAAATTAAAGTGGAAATGCCGTATAGTTTGTTTTTTTCTCTGCCTTGTGTCTGTATTTTTTTTTTTTCACCGTGGCCCTAATATGATTCCGTAGGGGTATACCACAAATAGCATTATAAATGCAAGTTGCAGTTTTTTTATTTATATTCAGTATATAGCTTAGCTTGAAGCAAGGTCCATATTAATGCAGTTTGCCTAAATGATGGTTCAGTTGATAAAGATGTCATCACCAATTTGCACTTGTTTTTATTTTAATTTGGTGAACACCTGGGCTTGAAGTAATAGTGCAACTATAAGTAATAATACTATTATTTATTTTATTGTTGTTATTTATTAGTTTAAATATTATTCAGTTTAATGATGGTAAAGCTGTTTAAAAAGTCACTTTAACGTGTCAGTGGACAGAGATGGTTAACATTAACAGAAAGTGTAGTTGGTTTACAAAAAATATTTACTATTTATTCCTTTTCTAAGACATGTTCAGTGCAATATAACTTTTGACAAGCACCTCTGAATATTTTACTAAGTCTAAATGCCTCTTTAGATAGTTGAAAATTTGTTTTCAAAGTTATAGTTTATATTTTTACAAAATTTGTTCAATAAAAAGGTTCTATGTTTTGACTGCATCTGTCATGCAATGTGATTCCTTCTCTGCATTAGTGCCACCCCCTTGAAAACTATCACTTTATGGGGCCATGCAAACCTGTATTAATACTTGTGTGCACATTAAAATGTTTTTTTTTATACAATATACAATGTTCATGACAGTGGAATAGGTTATTTTTAGCCAGTCTACTGCAGTAATTGCAGTGGAAAATGTGGTTAACATCCAGTCATGCATGGAGAAAAAAATACAGTCGAATACCGTGAAACCGAGATAATTTAGAAAAATACCGTGATATAGAATTTTGGTCATACCGCCCACCCCTACCCAGCACTTTCCCTGCTGAGATGATGTAATACTTCTTTTGACAAAGACAGTTTAATTTTATGTTTAATAATCCTTAACATGTATTACTTATGCAAAGAAATATAATTTTTAATGCTATTCCTTTACTTGCTGTGTTACTTAGCTTTTCCTGGGAAATTGGGTCTTAGTTATAGTGTAGGGCTGTCAGATTGAATGTTGCTATTTGAATATAGACTGAATTTATTTTAAAAGGATCTTACTCGGAAGGCAAAAGCTGACATTCAATTTTGAAAGTATGATTGTGTAACGTACTTTAATTTTGGTATTGAGTTACTCCAGACACGTTGTGCAAAGATACAGTATTTTGCAGACCTGTTTTTGCCCATCACTTCAACTATCAGTCATTCAGTATTTTTTTTTTGAATGGTAACCTTGTTATCTTTGAGTAAAACTTGCAGCTAGACCCCTTCAAAACATTTTTTTTCTTCAGTCCCACAAGCATACTTTAAGCTGTTTTTCTAAATGCTCTTAAGGTGCCCTGAAAGTATTTTGCATCCGATTCTGTCCCATTAGTTGAGGATCACAGGTTAAATAATTAATGTTTAATACAAATACCATGTCAGAAAATGGAAAATAACTCATAATACTGATTGTCCTTTTATTATGATTTAAAGAGCCAACATGCTGGGTCTTACAGTTAGTCTCTATCTTACATGGCTACCAGTTTGACACAGCACCTAAAACAATGAGGTGTAAATAAACATATTCAGACTACCTGTATCAAAATATTGCTGCATCTGTAAAAGTGAAAAGAAGTTAACATATTATACTGGCCCTTACTCGATACTTAGAGCCAATTTTCCGGGTCAGTTCACAGGTGCCAAAATGCTTTTTGTTTTGATTGCTGTGTACCATACCTGGCCACTGCCCATTGGACACATCCAAAATAATCAAACAAGTCTGCCTTCAACCTGCTCTTTTACTTTGCTTGCTGTTCTCACTCTGTCACGTTTTTATTAACTTACCTGTACTCCTGTGATCTGAACAGCGAGACATAAAAGTAGATGTGAGAAGGAGCTTAAAACATTGTTACATTGCTACATTTTTGTTAATATTTTTTTACTTTAAGTGCTTATGAGAGTGTTGCATGGGTCTTGTAGCACTTGGCTGATGTCCCTGCATTGCTAACTTATCATGATGGTGTATTTAAATAAGTTGCCCTAGTACTGCTAGGATTTTTTTTCTTTTTTCCCCTCCCCTCCTGGTGTGTGTTCTTGCTTCTTCTATATAAAAAAGCATGCACAAATGTACATGTGTAACGCCCAGAATAGTTAATCTAAATTTGAAAATATTCAAATATATACTTATTTTTAATTCAAATACTCGAATTCCACAGCCCATTAACCAGATGTATCAAGAGTAATATGTAAGACTGTTGATAGTAAATACACAAGCACACATCACTGCCAATTTAGCATCACCAATCCATCTAATTTGCATGTCTTTGGACTGTGGAAGAAAACTGGTGCATGTAGAAAGCCCACGTAGACACGGAAAGTGCATGCACACTCCACCATGCAATCCACTCTTCATACATTTGCTACAAACATTTGCACTTGAGTAAAATGAGTAGATCTACCTGCAGTAAATGCATTCTTGATTTTTCTGGTGACTTGGCTTTTGTGGATGGTCATTGCAAAACAAAATTTACCACAAACTGTATTCTTTTGAATTCAAACAAGTAAGAGAAATTTTGGGTATAAATATTATTTTGCCCTGTAGCAGATCCTGTAAAAGTGGCAGCTTCAGTCAGGTTTGAATGGAACACTTGTAATCTGGGTTTAGAACAAAGGCAATATATACTGAATCATTGTTTTCCTTTAACTTACTATGTACAGCATTGACTTTTACAGTCTACATATTTACGTGTCCGAAGGGAATTAACTCATTTTTAGGATTGTACAGATAAAGTGAGAATAAGTAATACCATGTACAGTGACCACCTCCTCTATGTTCTGTCTGTGGGGGGACCCTTTTAGTGAGCTGTGCAAGCATTTAAATTGACCAGAGCATGCTGTTGCTTTCTTCTTGTTTTGTACATAGGGCTGGTGGGCTGTACCAGCTCTTCTCTGATTGTGCTTTGTGAACTGGAGCATAGCAGCACATCATGGTGTGACCTAGAAGGGTACACCCCAGTTCTTTGAAATATTAGTTGTATTTTAACATCAAGCCGTCCCATATCCCCCTGTTTTTTGAAGTTTAGGTATATATGCACTCTGAACAGTCCGATATGGCTTGAATTTGAATGTATTTTATACCGCATTGTAAGGAATAAGAAGAGGCCCATAGAATAGAGAGTACTTCTTGTACCCAAGAAGGCCATTTGCTAACCGTGTCATTCCCTCTGCCCTATTTCTCCTTGTGATTACAGCTAAAATTAAAAAAAGAGTGTGCTTTTTAAGAATACCCCTCTTGTTATAGATTTATTACTGACAAATACTAAGAGGAAAAAACATGTCGACTAATTCTTTTTTTCTATAATGTCACCAAATATCAATCAAATTCACCAAGACATTTTTTTAGATTTTGGGGTATTCTAGTTATTCTGTTACATGTGGGGTTACTGGTAAATATTAATATATTGAAATGTCCTTTCTAATGGATACCTACCTACTCGGGTGTACAGTCCTGACAAGTTTCAGCTTTTTTAACTAAACCGGTGTTAGTGTTTTTGTTGTTGAGTGAGTGAGACAGTCAACTTTGCATTACGTATATTCAGTTTTCACTGTCATAATCTTTATGCTTAATATTTATGAGTTAATTATTTAAGAGTTAAATGTAGTTAATTATTTCAAAGCATATCTGTAGTACTAGGGTGTTGTACCATGTTAGCCATTATGAATTTAGTGAAAAGTCAAGCAAAATGACACCTTTTATTGGCTAACTAAAAAGATTACAGTAATCCCTCACTTATCGTGGGAGATAGGTTCCAAGGCCGACCGCGATAACTGAATTTCCGCGAAGTAGGGACACCATATTTATTTAATTATTAAACATGTATTTGGACGTTTTTAAACCCTCCCTGTATTGTTTACAACCCACCCTTTACTCTATTAATAACGGGGACAACTGCTAAGAAATATGAAATCGGTAGATAAGTTTACACTTACTGTATAGCGAAGTACACGTAGCAGCTTGTAGGCGGTCATGACGTCGTCGACCTTGTTGCAAAGATTCCTAAAGCAGATTCCATCCAGACTACTGCCTTATCACGTCCACTTGCAACTCGTTTTGCGCCCTGGTTAAAGGACACTGCAGTGGTGTAGCTGTTCCCTTCCTTCAACATATCCAAAACGTTTACCTTTTCTGCAATTATTTGCATCTTCTGTTGGAGCTTGGACACGGCCCCTGAAGCAGGAGCACGTTAATGCTGAATGAGTGAGATGAGACTTCCTGGTTAATGCAGCACTCCGTTGCTGAGCCAATCAGCAGCACACAGGAACTTAACTGCGTGCTCTGATTGGGTAGCTTCTCAGCCATCCGCCAATAGCATCTCTTGTATGAAATCAACTGGGCAAACCAACTGAGGAAGCAAGTACCAGAAGTAAAAAGACCCATTGTCCGCAGAAACCCGCGAAGCAGCGAAAAATCTGCGTTATATATTTAGATATGCTTACATATAAAATCCGCGAAGTCGTGAATCCGCGAAAAGTGAACCGCGAAGTAGCGAGGGATTACTGTACAATATGCAAGTTTTTGAGGCAACTCAGGCCCCTTCTTCAGGCAAGAAATCTTGCATATTGTAATCTTTTTAGTTAGCCAATAAAGAGCCTCATTAGTTTCCACCAAAAAACATGTCCTGTAGTCAGTCTTCATTTCATATGGCTGCTGGTTTAACATACTGTATAACGTTTTAAACAATGAGGTCACCTTTATTAACGTATTGCTACATCTATAAAGGAGAAAAAAAGTAGACAGTTTGTGCGAACCTTGACTTTATACTGTGACCATCCCACTTTCCAGGGTCAGTCCACTGGCTTCTTTGTTATGAATTGTGCAATATTCATACTGTCTTGCCATTGCCAATTGGACATCTCCAGAATAACTACAAGTCTGACTATGACCTGCATGCATCTTGCCTGCTTTTTCACATTGCTTGCTTTTCTCACCCGCTTGCAGTCTTACTAAATGACCTGTATTCTTCCTGGTCAGTGAGCCATAAAAGCAACCGCAAAAAGGAGCTTAAATTATTTCAAGCCATACAAGCTGCTGCCACACTTTGCTATTTTATTATTATTATTATTTATTTATTTTTTTTATATAAAGCTCTCTCTGCCTCTGTAAAGCATGAAGTACTTATGACAATATTGCATGGGTCAAATTTCTTGCACTCAGCTGTTGTCCAACGCCGCAGACTTGTGACATGTTTTTGTTGCTGCATGGACAGCTGTGAGGAATGCAAAGCATGGTTGGGGCTAAGCCTAGGGGAAGTATTTTTTGTGAGGTCGCAGGGTACCTCCGTGAGAAAGGTTGAGTGACAAGGAGTGAGAGATAAGTAGCAGTGCTTCAACACCAAAATAGGCTGAGCACTTTAAGACTTTTGCATCCAGTCATCAGTACTAGACTGAAAATAAGAAAGTTGTGCAGCTGCTATTGATTTTAATGACACTAATACTTAAATAATAGTTGCCCAAGTACCTCTAGGATTTTTTTTTTGTTTAGTGTTTGTTCTTGCTTTGGCCATCCCTCCAGAGGTTACCGTGATATTAAATTATAAAAAAGGCACATAATGTACATGTAACACACTCAGAATTGTTAACCTAAGTTCGAATATTTTCAAATATTTGCTTATTTTTATTTGGAATATACAAACTTTAGTTTTTAATTAACTTGATAGCCCTAGTGTGATGGTAGCTTTTTTGTGATGTTTATTCAGATATATTTTAGATGCTCCAATCTATCGGCCGCCGATCTAAATATCTCTTGTATATATTTCTCTTCTGGTTCGTCCTGCTTCCACTTCAAAACCGGTCCCGCCCACATGCAGCCGACACGGCATTTCTCGATTCCTATTCGTCCTCTTCCATGTCATGCACTATACTGGCCTGCTGAGCATAATACATCCAACAAGTACTCAAGGTGCTGCCACAATGGTAAAGTGGCTTTACCACCTTTGCGGGAGCCACCTGTGTCTTTACAACCGCTTCTTACACAGCAAACATCAGAAGCTAAAAATTATCATGAACACATTCGAGAATACAACTCTTCTCTAGTGTTTGCTTCCAAGGGTGCACAGATAACTCAACTCAACCTCCTGGCCATGGACCATACTATTTTAAAATACACAGGCAAATTTATCACCAAATCTCTCCACTATAAGCTAAGACTTCTACCTCTCCAGGATATGGACAGTTGTATGTTTTTGACACAGCGCAAGCTACTGAAGTACACTTATAAAATAAAGCAAACTCTGCATGTAGCAAAAATGTACTTCTCAAGCTAGATTCCATGCTCAGAACCATCAACCGCTTCGCTAAATCATACAAACACATGCATGAAATCGCTCAGTCCAATCCAACAGCATCTGTACGAATGGTTTTCAAGGAAAACCCTAGGCAGGATTTATGACGATACAATGCCCCGACATGTCACACCAATGTTGCATCGATTTTCGTCGGAGAAGATGGTGAAATGCCTGCCAAAAGGGACATTTGCATCTATCCCATAGGCAACTCCTGTAAACAGATTTCCACACTCAATATGAATTGCGATCCTATGGTTTACCCACTTTTATTCCCTTACAGAGACATTGGCTGGCACAAAGATTTACAACATGTTCCCGATAAAAGAACCGCCAAGCGAATAAGGCTTACTCAATGCCAATTTTTACGCGTACAGATTAGTAAGGAGGAATATATTTAGTATTTTGCACTACAGCGGGAAACCATTCCAACAGTACGTCGTAAATGCGTATGTTAAAACAGAGGGCGTGCATCTCAACTATCTAGGGTTACATAAACAAGATTTGTGCATGGAACTATTAGACGCACTGCAAGCAAATGCTGAAAATAACAACGTACGTGTAGGCAAAATGACCATATTACCGTCCACATTTCCAGGAAGTCCATACATGCAACAAAACTATCAGGATGCCATGGCCATAGTACATAAATTCGGAAAGCCTGATTTATTTATCACTTTCACATGTAATCCTGCTTGGCCGGAAATTCTACATGCACACTGCGTCTTTCAAGAAGTATTTATTTCTTCTTGATTTCTGAATTGCTTTCTCACAGTTTTCCATTCCAATTCTTTCACCGCCATATGCTACGGCGGGCATCAGCTAGTTGTTTTTATTTTTGTTTTTATCTAATTGTGGGAAGTACAATTAACCATAAGTATTCATCCTCTTTCAATACACCCCATAAATGTAGAATCATCTGAGAATTTATTCAAGTGACGTGAACTAGTATCATATTTTATACTCGCAGGTGTACAGAGTGAATAGAGGAGTGTTCCTTGTGGTGCTCCAATGTTGCTCACATCTGTATCAGAAACCCAGTCCTCGAGCCTCACAAACTGCAGTCTGCCCAACAGATAGTCCATTATCTAGGACACTATAGGCTCATCCACCTACATATACAGTACTGTGCAAACGTTTTAGGCAGGTGTGAAAAAATGCTGTAAACTAAGAATGCTTTCAGAAATATAAATAATGATTGCTTATTGTTATCAATTTACAAAATGCAAAGTGAGCGAACAAAAGAAAAATGTAAATCAAATCAATATTTGGTGTTACTACCTTTTGCCTTCAAACCAGCATCAATTCTTATAGGTACACTTGCACAAAGTCATGGATTTTGTAGGATTATAGTCAGGTGTATGATCAACCAATTATACCAAACAGGTGCTAATGATCATTAATGTCACACGTAGGTTGAAACACAGTCATTAACTGAAACAGAAACAGCTGTGTAGGAGGCTTAAAACTGGGTGAGGAACAGCCAAACTCTGCTATCAAGGTGAGGTTGTGGAAGACAGTTTCATGTCATGGCAAGATTGAGCACAGCAACAAGACACAAGGTAGTTATACTGCATCAGCAAGGTCTCTCCCAGACAAAGATTTCAAAGCAGACTGGGGTTTCAAGATGTGCTGTTTAAGCTCTTTTGAAGAAGCAGAAAGAAACGGGCAACGTTCAGGATCGTAGACGCAGTGGTCGGCCAAGGAAACTTAGTGCAGCAAATGAAAGACACATCAAGCTTATTTCCCTTTGAAATCAAAAGATGTTCAGCAGTGCCAACAGCTCAGAACTGGCAGAAACCAGTGGGACCCAGGTACACCCATCTACTGTCCAGAGAAGTCTGGCCAGAAGTGGTCTTCATGGAAGAGTTGCAGCCAAAAAGCTATACCTCCGACGTGGAAACAAGGCCAAGCGACTCAAGTATGCACGAAAACATAGGAACTGGGGTGCAGAAAAATGGCAGCAGGTGCTCTGGACTGATGAGTCAAAATTTGAAATATTTGGCTGTAACAGAAGGCAGTTTGTTCGTCGAAGGGCTGGAGAGCAGTACAATGAGTGTCTGCAAGCTACAGTGAAGCATGGTGGAGGTTCCGTTAACGTTTGGGGCTGCATTTCTGCAAATGGAGTTGAAGATTTGGTCAGGATTAATGGTGTTCTCAACGCTGAGAAATACAGGCAGATACTTATCCATCATGCAATACCATCAGGGAGGCGTATGATTGGCCCCAAATTTATTCTGCAGCAGGACAACGACCCCAAACGTACAGCCAAAGTAATTAAGAACTATCTTCAGCTTAAAGAAGAACAAGAAATCCTGGAAGTGATGGTATGGCCCCCACAGAGCCCTGATCTCAACATCATCGAGTGTGTCTGGGATTACATGAAGAGACAGAAGGATGCGAGGAAGCCTACATCCACAGAAGATCTGTGGTTAGTTCTCCAAGATGTTTGGAACAACCTACCAGCCAAGTTCCTTCAAAAACTGTGTGCAAGTGTGCCTAGAAGAATTGATGCTGTTTTGAAGGCAAAGGGTGGTCACACCAAATATTGATTTGATTTAGATTTCTCTTTTGTTCATTCACTGCATTTTGTTGATTGATGAAAATAAATGATTAACACTTCCATTTTTGAAAGCATTCTTTGTTTACAGCATTTTTTCACACCTGCCTAAAACTTTTGCACAGTAATGTATCTGAGCTTATCCGTTAAAAGACATGGCTGGATGGTATTGAAGGCACTGGACAAATTAATAAACATAATCCTCACAGTGCTGTCAGCTTTGTCCAGGTGAGACTAAGCCTTGTGCAGCACATACATAATTGCATCCTCTAGTCCAGTCTTTGTGTGATAAGCAAACTGTAGTAGGTCTAAGTGGTCATCCACAAAGGACTCCTACTCCAGAACCAGCCTCTCAGAGATATTCATGACATAAATGCCACTGTAGTGATTAGGTGAGGAAATGCATTATGAAAGGGTGTTTTATATATATATATATATATATATATATATATATATATATATATATATATATATATAAACACAAATGGCTGTCTGCTTTACTAATGAAGATACATGCCAACCATTCACCATTGTGAAAAGGCTGATTGTGGATATGATGTGTAAAAACACATCTGTAAAATGTTTGCAATTTCTTAACCTGTTTATCATCTTTTTCTTCAATTTAATACTTTGCACACCTGTCACCAATAACTTTTAAAACTCATTTCCAGAAAGCTTTTCCTTTTATTTCTAGAGAAATTAAATTAAGAGTCGATTTCTAAGGTAGGAGAAAGGCTTCACCTGTGTTCATTTATCCAAAAATGTTTTTCTCTTGTAAGCTTCTCTTCTCACTGTTGCTCAGTGCCCTCACTTTTGGTTAAAAGTAAAAGTGGAAATAATGAAATTGAAACAATTCCAAAGAAAAAAAATCTTTTAAAATTGTATATCCGATTAACCAAACATAGGGGTTGGTGAGCGAAGCGAGCAGGGGGTGGAGCCCCCTAGTTATTTTAAAGGACAAAATTGAAATGCAAGAAAAACTACTTTAATGAATTCACACCATCTCAGATTCCTTTTTCTCAGTTTATTACTCCACTTTCTTTAACACAAAGGCTAATATTTCAGTTGTCTTTCGTTTGCTGATTTAAAAAAAACAAGCTTCCACTCGCTGCTCTTTGTTTACACTGCGCTGGCTCAACTACCATAATACCTTGTGTAACAGAGCACTACAACTAAGTTACTGTAATGCTTAGAAAAGATGGGGCTGAAAATATCAGAACATCCCTAGTCATAACTACATGTAGAAGCAAGGTTCTTGTAATTATATATTAATATTATAGATTATGAGTATCTCTTATAATTATTTGTAATTTATGTTATTGCTGATTATTAACAATGAAAGATTACATTATTGGCCCGACCTAATGCTTATATCACTAGTCCACTCTCAACTCTTGTTGCAGGTTCAGGTTGGGTAATTTGATCAAAAATGAAGTGATGCCAAGCAAGGATTTTATAGTTAAAGAAAACTAAAATCACATCTGAAACTATTAATAAAAAAACATTTTCGTAAATTTGAAATAAAATTTTAACATAACCGAAATGAAAAGCTAAAACTAAGCAAAACTATTAACCTTCTCAGCGTTAGACCCGAGCATTACTCGAGCTTCGAAAACCGTGCTGTCATTGCTGCTGTTCTTTGGATAAATTATGCCTGAGTGCAGGTTTTCACTAATTATGAAATATGTGCACTTTACCAACAATGAAGTCTTTGATGAGAATACTCATCCAACACCAAAACTGAAGAAAATTTGGGAGTTATACCAGGCTGTTGTATCAAAAATTCGAAGTTTTACATTCTAGATTGTGATGTCAGCATCGATGAATGTCTCAATAGTTTATAAGGGCAGACTGTCAGTGCATCGTGTCAAAAAGAGCAAGATTTGGCATAAAGCTTTACAAGCTTTATGAATCTAAAATGGGATACATTCGGAATTTGGTTCTGTACACACGGAAAGGGACAATGTTTGATCCGAAATACAATCAGTACGGTGTTTCTAAGTCATTGGTACTGACTTTGATAGATGTTCTGCTGGATCAAGGATACTGTGTAACCATGGACAATTTTTATACTTTGCCAGAGCTATTTGACATCTTGTTGCAAAGAAAGACTGACACATATGAAACAGTGCATCCTAACCATCGTGGCATGCCTGAAGACTTTGGCAGAGCTTAACAACAGAGAGGTGCACTAGTAGCTTGACAAAAGGGTAAAGTGCTTGTGCTGAAATGGAAGGACAAGAAAGATGTTTGTCTTCTTAGTACTGTACATAATGTAGCTATAGTTACTGTTGTGAAAGATAGCCCGGACACAGACACACACTGAGGCTCACGATGGCCAAAATACACACCGTTTATTCACAACACTACACACAATATCGTGCACAATCCACAAACCCAGTCCTTTTCACTACTCTTCACCCGCCTCCACTCCTCTCTCGCAAGCTCCGTCTTCTCCCTCCCAACTCCGGCTCCCCGAATGGAGTGATCCGGCCCCTTTTATCCCGCCCCGGATGTGCTCCAGGTGTTCTGTGATGGTCTTCCGCCAGCACTTCCTGGTGTGGCGGAAGTGCTGTCCTCCAGGGCCCAGGAACCTTCCAGGCGCTCCCTGGTTGGGGAATCCAGGGGAGCTGCCCTCTTGCACCCAGGGGAGATATTGCCCCTCTCCCGGTCCTTCCCTGATCAGGCGTCCTGGTGGGGCAAGGTCCCTGGTCGTCTGTCACACTGTGCAGGTAAATAAGACTTGTGCTATGGTCAACTACTATAGCACAATGGGCAATGTAGATCGTGTGGATCAAGAATTGACTTTCTATCCCATTATGCGGCGGCAACAAAGGAAATATTACAAAAAAATATTTTGTCATCTGGTGGAACAGTGCATTTGGAATGCATTTGTATTATACAATCAAAAAGCTGGCAAAACTGTATCTTATACAAACTTTACATGCCAGCTTGTAGAATAAATCATTGCTGCACATCCACCGTCCACACTACTGTTAAAGAGATGCTGTCATCCCAGCACATTGCGGATCAATCCAGAGTGTCTCATTGGTAGACATTTTATTGATTATATACCACCAACACAAAAAAACAGAATCCAACTCATACCTGTCTCTTTCACGTGCTTTAAGATTTACCACACAAAGGACTCATTTTGAGATTATATACTGTTTTGGCGTTATTAGTAGTATTGTTATTACTGTTATTATTTTTGTTGTTGTTCATTTCATGTTATTTTTATTCATCATTACTATTATTATTTGTATCATTGATATATTTTTGCGATTTAATAAAAATGTTATTTTTCATGCCAAACAAAATGCAGTGCTTTTTACTTATTTTTTTGGAATAAAATGCAACACTAAGGAGGTTAAAGAAACTGAAAAGACTAACTGAAATAAAAATTCACTAAAGATATTTTTTAGTTTTCATAACAGCTGGACTTGCGCATGGGCTAACCTGAGCTGCAGTGGTCCCGAAATCAATCAATCAAGATATATTAGTAAGAATTTCATATTTGGTTTTTGAATAAATTTTCCTGCCGTTAGTCTTTAACCCATGTAACTTTTAACTTTAAAACAGAAAGCAATCCACCACGAGCTGCCCTCATATATGCATCCAGTAAACGGTGGCTGGTGACGGAGGGTGGGTGTTGACACAGCATTTGCATTGACAGAGCAAGCTGAATTATGGGTGCATAAAGCATGTGATGAAGAAAGCGATTTACTATGTGATTATAGTAGCAGTTTTTCAGGAACTGATAGCAACAGCATGATAAATTCCCATCCAAGGGATAGTGAAGCATACCAAGGTGATGATTTTGCTTTGAAAGTGCTTGGGAAATTTAAAAGCTGCCATTCACTGGATCTCCAGAGCTCAGAAAAGAAGTATTAGATACAGATAATCCCTTACATAATTTCAGACTGTTCATAAATGACGGCATGTTAGCTGTAATTCTGACAGAGTCCAAGACACAGTATTTACACTTATTTACACAATTAATTAATATAGCTGCACACACTAAGCTAAGTTCCAGGCTGCATGAGTCTGATGTCCGTTATGATGAGCTGCCGCATTTCTTTGCTCTTCTTGCATATCAAGTTGCAATTAACGCCTGAAGTCAGAATGTGCTGCTGAACAAACCATTACACTATAGACAGAAAAATTACATAATATTTCAGTTTATTTCTCTGGTGTCTGAATTTTGTTGACGATAATTCACTTGCCACTTTGCGCAGGAGAAATCCTTTTTGAAAATAAAATGGCACTGATCGAGAGACTGACTAGTTCAGCATATAGTTGCTGACCAACCACTTTTGCTTTAAAAATTCCTTTGTTGGCAATATCTCTACTGAACTACAGGTATGTAGGTGAAGGGAGTCTGCCAACTGGTGGAAAAACTAAACTTAATAATGTGTTTTTTTTTCTGTATTTATCGGTTTTTAGTTTTGCATACACAGCTCAAAATAATTGATACTGTGAAAATAATCCAGTGACAGAATTATGCTTTAAAATATTTGTCTCCCTCTTTTCAATCTGTGTCTCTCTCTCTCAAAATAGATAGTTGACATATCATACTCTTTTTGTTCTTACCATCAGCCTTGTCATATACACTGCCTGGCCAAAAGAAAAGTTGCCACCTGGATTTAACTAAGCAAATAGGTACGAGCCTCCTATTGGATAATTACTGCATGGGCGATTATCTTTCAGCTGGCAACAAATTATTTAACCCCAACTGGTGCAATGAGTTGCTTCTTATTTCTTAAACAACCATGTCGAAAGACACATCTCGTGGTCGTGGAAAAGATGTTAGTCTGTTTGAGAAGGGTCAAATCATTGGCATGCATCAAGCAGAGAAAACATCTAAGGAGATTGTAGAAACTACTAAAATTGGGTTAAGAACTGTCCAACGCATTATTAAAAACTGGAAGGATAATGGGGACCCATCGTCTTAGAGGAAGAAATGTGGCCGGAAAAAAATCCTGAATGATCATTATCGGCGATCACTTAAACGTTTGGTGAAATCAAATCGAAGAAAAACAACAGTAGAACTCAGGTCTATGTTTAATAGTGAAAGTAAGAGCATTTCCACACGCACAATGCGAAGGGAACTCAAGGGATTGGGACTGAACAGCTGCGTAGCCGTAAGAAAACCACTAATCAGTGAGGCAAACCGGAAAAAAAGGCTTCAGTTTGCTAGGGAGGATAAAGATTGGACTCTGGAGCAATGGAAGAAGGTCATGGGGTCTGATGAGTCCAGATTTACCCTGTTCCAGAGTGATGGGCGCATCAGGATAAGAAGAGAGGCAGATGAAGTGATGCACCCATCATGCCTAGTGCCTACTGTACAAGCCTGTGGGGGCAGTGCTATGATCTGGGGTTGCTGCAGTTGGTCAGGTCTAGGTTCAGAAACAGTATGTGCTCCAAGGATGAGGTCAGCTGACTACCTGAATATACTGAATGACCAGGTTATTCCATCAATAGATTTTTTCTTCCCTGATGGCATGGACATATTCCAAGATGACAATGCCAGGATTGGCTCAAATTGTGAAAGAGTGGTTCAGGGAGCATGAGACATCATTTTCACACATGGATTGGTCACCATAGAGTCCAGACCTTAACCCCATTGAGAATCTTTGGGATGTGCTGGAGAAGGCTTTGTGCAGTCGTCAGACTCTACCATCATCAATGCAAGATCTTGGTGAAAAATTAATGCAACACTGGATGGAACTAAATCTTGTGACATTGCAGAAGCTTATCGAAACAATGCCACAGCGAATGCGTGCCATAATCAAAGCTAAAGGCGGTCCAACGAAATATTAGAGTGTGTGACCTTTTTTTTTTTGTTGGCGACTTTTTTTTTGGCCAGGTAGTGTATATTGCATATATACAGTATTATTGCAGTAGACTGGCAACCTGTCATGGGATTTTTCCCGCCTTGCATCCAGAGCTGCTGGGATAGGCTCCAGGTTTCCTGCGATCCTGCTCTGGATAAACAAGTTTAGAAAATATACAGTATATATTTTGTTTGTTTCCCTCCGTACAACTAGGTGGGGTCTGCACACTGATTCAAGCCTAACAGCCATATTCTTCCTAAACCCCCATGATTTTCATTATGACACCTGTCAGAACACAATATAATCTATTTTCTGATTTTATTTATTTATTTATTTATTTTTTATCTTTTCAGGACTGAAGGTTGCAAAATTCTGTCTATAAATTGTATATGCCTGAGATGGAATCAGAGGTCAATACGGCTAGTAGAAAGTAACAAAGAACAGCATGGGATATTTTTGAATACAATATACAAGGCATTAATTGTAAGCACATTGTCTTGGAGCAGGATATGTTGTGTGCTGTAGACATTTAGAGTAAAAAAACTCTCAAACATTTAAACACACCTAAATTTCATCACAAACTGGCCCAAAATGGCATAGAAAAATATTTTTAGAATTATAAAATTGTACATATTCAGTATCTGGTTTTGATTATTATAACAGACAAAACAAACTAGATAGTAAACCATGAAATATAGTAACCTTTCACTAACATTAAACTCCTCTCCAAAGCTGTTACATGTACAGTTCTGTCTCATTGTGACACAAAACTAAAATCCATAGTAGCTCTTTAACCACACCGTTACTACTAAAACTGAAACTAATAGATATAAAAATAAAATAGAAATGTCTTTGTGAAATAAAAACTAAATAAGCACAATGAAGAAAAACTGAACTGAATTTCCAAGTAAGAAATAATGTAGAATTAAAAACTAATATAAAAAGGCAGAACTATAATAACCTTGATGCCAAGTGACACCATGGGACACACACAGAATTAAGAAATAAAATGAGCGTAATTATGGTTAATTGTAATTTCCACAATTAGAAAAAAAGTAGTATGAGCACCTTTCTTAATAACTTTTAACAGTAAAATTGTATGTTAAAATGATGAGTGTATATTCAGTTATAGTGTTTTATCTTGGTTTACCAAGGTATCCATAAAAGTGACCAATGCAATTCATCATAAAAAGTAGGATTTTAAAATCATCTCCAAGATTAACTGGAAGCTGGTGTAGAGTTATGATGCAAGTACTTTTTAGACCTTGATCTAGGCAGCCGCATTTTCAATTTTAACTTTTTTTTTCCTGCTTGTTGCATATTGGAAAACTTTAGATAATAAGAGCACATTACCCACAACAGTTTTATTTACATGCCACAGTATGTAATTCTTTAGTACAATATAATTCTTATTTGTGGTCTTTCTCACCTGGTATTAAAGATAAGCAGTCAGTCATTTGGGGTGCTGCAGATATTCAGGTTTCTTTTGAGTGTTTGTCATGCAGTGATTTCACCAAAGTCCAAGGCTATCATTGTGCATTTCCTGAAATCCTTCCAAATGGGAATATGTTTTTCCTCAATATTCCTTAATATTGCACAACCAACTCTTTTTGTATGACATGTATAAGTTGTAGATACTGAAACAGCTGACAGTTTCCATTGGCACATTGGTACCTCCTAAAATGTACAGTGAGTTCATGATTTTGTCACAACTTTTTGAAATCGGCCATCTTATTCCTGTGTGCATTCTCCTTATTAATGTCTATCATCCCAGTTGCCATTGTTTCATCTGTAATTCTAATAGTAGACCTGTATGAGGTTGCAGTAGCAGTCCTGAAAGCTCCAGTTTTTAACATGTGCTTGGGCAAGGTTTTTTCCTACTTTTCCACAGTTGATTAGTCTGTTAAAAAATCCAATATCCAATTTGGGTTACACAAATCCATTATATAGGTGCTATAAGTAACAACCGAACATGGAAAAGTTTCATTAATGTGTGAAAGGGCAATACAGATGATCGACAAAAAGATGATGGTCTCATTTTAAAATTAGTGTTCTAAGAATTTCATAATAGAGCTTTCATTGTAAACCATTGCTAGCAATTCTACAGAGTTTGTAGTGACAGCAGTAAACAGCAGTGTATGGTATTCATTAAGACATGTTAGGTTGGTTTTCCTAGTTAATCACCCAGATATTTTCTTAAAGTGGCTGTGTATGACAGACAAGAACAATGATAAGTTTAAAATTTCTATCTATGGTACAGTATTTGGAAATGCTAGATAAAACAGTAACAAATAAATTATTGATGATTCACAATTAATTTAAATACTCCATCATAGATAACATTTGAAGATTCTGGTGGGGAAAAAAAACGCCATAGTGAGAAGGTTATCCTCATTTTTCAAACTGAAAATACAACTGTATCCTTTTTAGAAATACAAAAACATAATATACTGTTCTTGTCAATGAGAAAAGGTGCAAACTAAGAAAACGTCTTTCTTTGCAGACTTTTCTGTAATTTTTACTGTAATTGTTTAGACATTAGCAGTCCTCGTTTTTTCTTCTCTATGGCGTACAGGGCCTTTTACATCACTTACGGAGACCTTTCCTTAAATGCTGCAGTTTTCTTTGCAACTTTCATTTTTTATTTGCAGCCCTCACTGGTCTTACCTACAGTATATGTCCTTCGTACGTTACTTTTCTTTTTCTTTATTTTTTTTCCCCCTATAAAAATGTAAGGTTTTGCTGTGGGAGCCCAACTAGGACAATGCAAATATGTATTGTGATATTTACATGTTTCATCAAAAATGTCCACCTTTGAGGTGCAGCTAAAAAGAAGCCATAAAGCTTTTCCAGGTGTCTAAAGAAGGCAGTTTCATCTTTTGAGCTTCTGGCTGCATCTGCTACCACTATATTCAGGGTGTGGACAGCACATGACACAAAGGAAAGGTCAGGGATCTTTTTTGCGGCAGTCTGACCAGTACATCTTTGTCCTTTGCCTTTATGTATACATCATTGTCATAGGATTGCCCTCTGCAGTCATCATCGTATTTAGTTCCTCAAGTCAGTCCAGAGAAAGAGGAGGCAAATTTTCTTCTTTCGTCTTTGCTGCTAGAAGGAATCCCATAAAGGACTGTTCAGTCCTGGGTACTTCCATTGTGACAGTTCTTATAATCTGTGTCATTTGCTCCTCATGGCTAACATTATGTGTACAATCCAAAATAATAAAGTAATATTTAGACTGCTTGATGCTTGATTTTTACACCTAAATCATTGATAAATTGAAATGTTCTCTTTTAGCAGATGCTCACTCACCTAGATATACCTTCCTGCCTGTTCGTCTTCTTTTAATTAAACAGGGAATAGTGTTTTCATTGTGAGTGAGTGAATGAGTTAGTCAACTTTGCATTTTAAATATAATATTTATATATACACACACACACACACACACACAGATGATTCAAGGTAACCATTCAAAAATATGTAAAGTCTGTTCGTGTTAGTGATATGCATAAAACAGATTTGCAAAATATGACAGTATCGCACAGGATGTCGGGAGAAATTCAGTGGCACTTTTAGGGAAAAAAAATTACAATAATAAGTACATGAAAACCATAGCATTCAGATGTGCTATCTTTTTAGAAAATTACATAATATGAAAAGTATAGAATATTTAGGAAACGTCCATTGTTTATATTACAACTTTTCCATACATAAAGACCAATTAAAAAAGATAAAAAATTTAGAGATGCTCAGATAGAGTGATCTAAATATGTGTTTTGTTCTTTGATTACTATTTCTTTATAGGCTTTGCTATTGGTATGCCTGTTTGTGAGTTTGATCTTGTAAAAGATCCAGAAGTACAAGATTTCAGAAGAAATATACTAAATGTTTGTAAGGAAGCAGTGGACCTCAGAGATGCAAATGGACCTCATAGTCGAGCATTATATGTATATCCTCCAAATGTTGAATCCTGTCCTGAACTTCCAAAGCACATTTCCAGTAAACTTGACAAAGGTAAGTGTCATTTTAATTTCTCCCTGTGGTTGCTTTATGTATTAATTTCTCATCTGTACTGTACACCCTCATTCTTCTTCCATTCTGTTGGAAGTCATCTGATAAACGTACTTTTTGAAATCCATAGTAAATCATCTTTATAGTTTCTATAGATATTACCAGTTTTTGTAACTGGAGTCGATCCCTTGTTTTGTGATTAAAATGAGTGATTGATTTTTGTGACTGTAAGTGGTGTTTCCAGAGCATTAAGTTGGGCACTCAAATGGTTACAAATGTTGTATGTATAAATGTGTTAGAAGAGGGGACCATCTTCTATTATCTCTACAAAACTGATACAAAGTCGAGTCAGAAGAATGTGTTTTTTTTCATCAAAATAAGAGGAAAAGAAAAACCAAACAAGATCATAGACTATTAAAGGAAAAAGTACAAGCAAAGGTCCAGGTACTTTAAGGGGACTTGTTATTTCAGATTTTTAAGATGATCCGCTGTGGCAACCCCTAACAAGAGCAGCCGAAAGAAGAAGAAGAAGAACATGGCCATTAAATGGAGTGGGTTTCCCCAGTTCCTCACCCCTTATACTATTAGACATCTCCTACTTGCCTCTTGCCTTTTCTTGTTTACTTCAGGCCGGTTCTCGGTTAGTAACCCAACTCCCCTTGTGATTCTAGACTTACTAGTACACTAGTAAGGTCTGTACTTAACACCTCAGGGTTAGTTTAGGGGAAAAATGTAAAAATCATACCAGGTTTAGGGGCAGTTATGTAAAGGTATACAGTAACCAAGTCAAAGAACCCTCTTGTGATCCTGGTGTGTCTGCACTCCTGAACCCTGTGTGTTCTAATAGCCAGGTCTCCAAGGTGTTTTTTGGGCTGTCCACATGCTCTTTTTAGTGGCAAGGGCACGCCTAATCCAGAATGTCTAAGATGCCCTCTATGTAATGTCTTTTACTCCCACTTGTTCTACTGCCTGTCCTCTACTATAGTCTCCCCGCTGTTTGTGAATGCTTACAGCATTCACAGTGAGTTTCGTAGAATTGTTATATGAATTCTTTTCACTGCAGTAATCTCCAGACCATCAAAGGACCACCAAATGACTAAGTATTAACAAGGGTGAACATTTGTTGGACAGTACATAGCACAACAGACAAGAGTGCTATCCAACACTAGCATGCAGATATACTCTCCGGTTTCTGTTGGGTGTTGTCAGGATGTGTTTCTGTCCTGTAACAATTCTACGAGTTGTCACCATACCAATGAGGCTTTCCACTATAGGTACAGTGGATATAAAAAGTCTACACACCCCTGCCAAAATCAAATATTTTTTGTAATAAGAAAATGAAACCAGGATAAATCCTCTCAGTACTTATTCCACCTTAATTTCAAAATTGCAATCTATACAACAAAGGTAGAGAAAAGCCAAGCAAAATGACACCTTTTATTGGCTCACTTAAAAGATTACAATATGCAAGCTTTCGAGGCAACTCAGGCCCCTTCTTCTTGCCTGAAGAAGGGGCCTGAGTTGCCTCGAAAGCTTGCATATTGTAATCTTTTAAGTGAGCCAATAAAAGGTGTCATTTTGCTTGGCGTTTCTCTACATTCATAATGGCTAACACGGTACAACACCCTAGTACTACAAAAAAGGTGAAAACAAATCAGAAACTGTTTAGTGAAAAAAGGAGGAAAAGTCATACAAAAACCTGGTTGCTGCAAGGATGTGGCTGCGTATTAGTTAGTATACATCTGACATCAATTAAAGTGGCTCTGACTGAGCTCACATAAAGTTTAGCTGTTCCTGTAGGATTATTCTGATATCGTTTTGCTTTTAATATATTCCAAAAGCCATTGTCCACAAAGAGCTTTTAAAACATGAAGTGGATCTCATCAATGAAAGATATCAATCAGGACAGGGGTGCAAAAAAGTATCCGAGCATTAAACACTCCATGGAGCACAGTGAAGATGGTCATCAACAAGTGGAGAAAATATGGCTCAACAGTGACTCTACTAAGATTGAGATATTCCTTCATGATTGATGAGAAGCCAAGGAGAAAACTGGTCAGGGATGCAACCAAGAGGCCTACAGCAACTTTAAAGAAGCTCCAAGATTTCCTGGTAAGTACTGGTTGTTCCCTACATGTAATGACAATCGGTCGTATCTTCATATGTCTGTGTTGTATGGTAGGGTTGAAAGACTAAAGCCTTTTCTCACAATGAAAAACATCCAAGCCCGGCTAAATTTGCAAAAAGGTATACCCAGTCTCCCACATCCATATGAAAAAATGTATTATGGTCTGATTAGACCAAGGTTGAACTTTTTGGCCATAATTCCAAAAGGTACATTTGGTACAAAAATCATCAAAAACTGAACTGTAAAAAGAACTGTACAAAAATAACACAGCACATCATCACAAGAACACAATAGCCTCAGTGAGGCATGGAGGTGGCAACATTATGTTTTCGGGCTGCTTTTCTTCAGCTGGAACTGGGACTTTAGTCAGGGTGGATGGAATCATGAATAGCTCCAAGTATCAGTCTATTTTGGCACAAAACCTTTAAGCATTTGCTTGGAAGCTAAAGATGAAGAGGTACTTCACCTTTCAGCATGACAATGGCCCAAAGCATATAATAAAATCAACAAAGCAATGGCTTCACTAAAGGTGGATCAATGTTCTGGAATGGCCAAGCCAGAGCCCAGATCGTAAACCAATTGAAAAGACCTGAAGAGATCTGTGCACAGAAATCTGGAAAGTTTCTGCAAAGAGGAATGGACAACAATTGCCAAGTCCAGATGTGTGAAATTGGTTGACTCTTACCCAAAAAGACAGTGCTTTATAAAATGAAAAGGTGCTTCAACTAAGTATTACTTTAAGAGGTGTGTACACTAATGCAACCAGGTCTTTGTATGACTTTTTTTTCTTTTTTCACTAAACAGTTTCTGATTTGTTTTCACCTTTTTTGTATAGATTGCAAATTTGCAAATTTTGCAAAATCTTACAGGATTTATCTTGGTTTTATTTTTTACTAGCAAAATACCCTCGCTTCACAGCAGCGAAGTACTGCTTTAAAATTTTAAATAATAAACTGAGGGAAAATGTACCAATAATTATTTGTTAAGGATCTCTTTGTATACCACGTTGTCAGTTTGCCCCTCCGGTTGTAATATGACCAAACTGTGCGCTGAGCTTACTCTTGAGCATGCAACGTAAAGTTGGCCATGTGAAAAGCAATCTTGCCTGAAATCAATGTCAACCTTTTGTAGGGTCTGTCCCTGAGACTTATTAGTTGTCATTGCGAAGCAGAGCCTTACTGGAAATTGGAGGCGTTTGAATTGAAATGGGAGATCAGAGGGTATAATGGGGATGCGAGGAATAAAAACTCTCTCCCCTGAGCCACCGCCAGTAAAAATAGTTGCCTCAATTAGGTTCTTTTGCAGGCATATGACCTGAAGTCTCGTGCCATTACAAAGTTTCGGTGGCTGTAAGTTTCTCAGTAACATTATTGTTGCCCCAACCTTCAAAATTAGATTATGCTCAGGAGTGCCTGGAGGATTCAGAGTGTGGACCGAGCTGCAGGCTATGGACGTATATATGTACGTAAGTAGGATTCAGTTAGCGTTGGGAACCCGCGTACCAAATTTCTTGAAGATGGGCCCATTAACTCTTTTAGGGCAAATTTTTTTTTTGTTTCTTTTCTCCCAGGGCTGAATATTTTTCCAAAAACTAACATTTTTTAAAAAAGAACACAAAGCAATTGTTTAACATATCAAATCAACAAAAAATATTTACTTTTGACAAATGTTACTGTCTTGCATGTTGTATGAGCCTGCATACTCTATGATTTCACATACATATCACATACATTTTACACAGCAAAGTCTGATCTCGCTCAAAGCAGCCAATTTCAGTCATTGCCACATTGCACTCCTTACAATATGTGTTGCTTTGGTGCCTATTTTTCAATTGTCTGTTGCTGCGCTTTCTCACATATATTGTTAGTGTGTACTGTAGAGAGACAAGTCACCCATTTACCATCGTGCCATGCCACTGCCACCAAGTTTTCTGCCTGCATGAAAACCGTATTGTCACCTCTTTTCATCTTCTGAAACTTTATGAACTTTATGTATGGCATTATAGCCTGGCTCACCCCATGGGATTTGATTCTGTTTATTACAGAAGTGAATAAAACTTTGCAGCAGCACGTACCTAAGCCACCAGGGGACAAAACACGTTTGGACCAATGCTCCCTGAAGTTATATCACCAGTTCTGTCCCATCTCTATTTGTAATGCCACAGCGCGCTTCATCTCGTCTTTCGTTGTGGGTTTCCACTTTGAAAAACGAGAATGCGATGCAAACGCAGCCCCGCGATTCAAAAAAAATCTCTGCCTACCTGTTTGTCTCGTCTGACAGTAGCTGAAAAGCAGCATCAGGAGAGAGCAGCCTGAAGTACAGCAGCTGGTGATCTGTCGTGTCCAACAGCAAGCCATGCCGTCTTGTAAACTCCGGTAGCCAGATCAGCTCTCAACGGATCAATGTCTGTGTATTTATCCCATGCCAAACTTGCCGTAGATGCATCGGCTGCGTGAAGGCACTCAACTGGCAGCAGATCCGCTGGCGCGGCATCGGCTGGTGTCTGATCAGCTGATGCCTGCTTCTAACTCTCTTGCTCGATCTCCTGATCACTGCCAATAAAGTCCGATTCTGAAAAATCAAGAGTCCGACTCCGCGATAATGCGCAAAACATCGTCTGCCAAGTGTTTTCTTTTCTGCACTTGCTTCGCTGTCTTTTCACATGTCGGTGCCATCTTGCCTTTGTTTACATTTCGCAACTCACGCACACGCAATGTTTATTTGCCGAGTCAACGAGTCTAGCATTCCTCCAAGCACAGAGGGAATGCCTGTGACATGACAGTGACATTTGTCGCCATTAACAGCTGATTGTCGCCCCCTATTCGCCTTCAACCCCTCCTGTCGACAAAAGTCGACATCCGCCCTAAAAGAGTTAAGTAACAAAGACCGTTGGAAAGTTCAATATGGCGGCCGACAGTGGTGTCATACCACCGAAATAAGTACGTACATCGGTTTCGGTTAGCGCAGGGAAGCCGCCTACCAAATTTCGTGAAGATGGGGCCATAAATAAGAAAGTTTAACATGGCGGACATTGTTGACCGTTATGACCGTTACGTATAGAATTTCGAAATGAAACATGCATAACTTTTGTAAGTAAGCTGTAAGGAATGACCCTGCCAAATTTCAGCCTTCTACCTACACGGGAAGTTGGAGAGTTAGTGATGAGTGAGTCAGTGAGGGCTTTGCCTTTTATTAGTATAGATGTATATGTGTATGTATATATGTGTGTGTGTATATAATATATATATATATGTATATGTATATTGTCAGAAAAACAACCACAAGACATCGAGAAGGTTTGGGGCAGCCACCCATATAATTGTTCTCGGCTGCAAAACTGATTAAATAATAGAGACATGCTCATTCAACAGAGTCCAAAACAGAACTGACTTCCATGAAGCAAGATGGCAGCTTTAAAGGCCAGTAGCGGAAGTGATGTCATCAATACCGGAACCAGAAGTGACGTCAGTGGCTGCCCCAGAGCCGGGCGGGATTTCCCTAGAATGGTCTGCAAAAGATCGAGAGGGAAAATTAGTACACTTCGCCACCCCCTGGTCTGGCATGGAATCACATGTATTTAAGCCCTTTAGCTGTCTCCTAAACACACGTGTGTGACAGGGCCCCTCCCTTAGCCCAGACCCGTCGGGTCAGGCGTTCTGCACCGAGAGGTTGTGAACGCGGGAGAGATCATTGGCATTGGCGTGTAGAGAACCCTTCCGATGAATGAGCGAAAACTTATAATGTTGCAGATTGAGGAACCATCTCGTGACTCGCGGGTTAGACTCCTTCTGCAGGGCCATCCACTGTAAAGGTGCATGGTCTGTGACTAGTGTAAACTCCCGACCCAAGAGGTAGTACCTCAACTGTGTAATCGCCCACTTAATCGCAAGAGCCTCTCTCTCCACTGCTGTGTATCTGGTCTCCTGATCCAGTAGTTTCCGACTCAGGAACATGACGGAGTGTTCAGCACCATCGATACTTTGGCTCAGCACTGCCCCTAGGCCTGTGTCCGAAGCGTCCGTCTGGAGGATAAAAGGCCATGAAAAGTCAGGCACCGACGTTAGGGCCCTTTTTAAGTCACTGAAGGCTGCCTCAGTCATATCAGTCCATACCACAGTGTTAGGAGCCCTCTTCTTTGTTAAATTAGTCAAGGGCATGGCTCTCTCCGAAAAGCGTGGTACAAACTGGCAGTAGTACCCCGCCAATCCGAGAAATGCCTGGACCTGCCGCTTGGTTCGCGGACGGGGCCATGTCAAAATGGCTTCTATTTTAGAGCACTGTGGCTTCACCGTACCACGACCCACCAGGTAGCCCAAATATTTGGCTTCCTCCAATCCAAAGAAACATTCCTTTGGATTGATTCGAAGACAGGCTTCACCCAGCATCCGCAATACCGCTCCGACGTGCTGTAGGTGTTCCTTCCAGGTGCTGGAATAGATAACGACATCATCCAGGTAGACAGCACTATATGTGTTATGGGGGCGGAGCACTTTGTCCACCAGATGCTGGAAAGTTGCAGGAGCCCCATGTAACCCGAATGGAAGGACACGATACTGCCAGTGCCCACTAGGGGTGCTAAACGCGGTTTTACCCTTTGCGGAGTCCGTTAAAGGAACCTGCCAGTACCCTTTGGTCATGTCAAGTGTGGTCAGGTATTCTGCCTGTCCAGGCCTTTCAAGGAGGTCGTCCACTCAAGGCATTGGGTAAGCATCAAATTGTGAGACCTGATTAAGCTGACGGAAGTCATTGCAAAACCTGCAACTCCCGTCAGGCTTAGACAATTAGGCCGGACCAGGGACTATGACTCTCCTCTGTGACTCCTAGGTCCAGCATGCGCTTGATTTCCAGTTCCACTTCAGCTTTCTTTGCCTCAGGAAGTCGATAGGGCCGTTCTTGGTCAATGATCCCGGGTTCAGTCACAATATCATGGGCAACCAGAGAGGTCCTTACTGGGATTTCGTCCACCACCTCCGGGACAGACGAGATAACTGTTTCTAGCTCTCGCCTCTGTCGGTTATTCAAATTAGACCCGAAGTTAAGTGTGTTACTTTGAGCAAAGAAGGAGCGGGGCTGGCCGGAGTTGGGATCAGGGTCCCTTTCCTTCCACGGTTTCAACAGATTCACGTGATATATCCGCTCACTCGGTCGACGATTGGGTTGTTTCACCAAATAGTCGACGAGTCCCTTTCTCTCTTTAACTTCGTATGGCCCTTGCCAGTGGGCAAGTAGTTTAGAGTGGGAGGTGGGAACCAATACCATGACTCGATCCCCTGGCTGGATCTCCCGAAGTGTCGTGCCACGGTCATAATAGTGGGCGTGTGCTGCTTGCGCCTCTTTCATGTGACTTTTTAATATGGGCCGAATTTTCTCAAATCTATCGCGTAACTGCACGATATATTCCAAAATATTAGTTGAGGGAAGAGCCTCTCCTTCCCAACCTTCTTTTAAAATGTCCAATATGCCCCGGGGTTGTTGTCCATATAATAATTCAAAGGGTGAGAACCCCGTTGAGGCTTGAGGGACTTCCCTGTAGGCAAAGAGTACGAGGGGGAGGAGTTGATCCCAATTCCTCCCATCCCCGCTGACCACCTTGCGAAGCATCTGTTTGACAGTCTGATTAAATCTCTCTACTAAACCATCGGTTTGAGGATGATACACCACGGTTCTCAAGTGCTTTATTTTAAGTAACTTGGCTGTTTCCTTGAACGTCTCCAAGGTAAATGGCGTCCCTTGGTCCGTAAGGACTTCTTTAGGGACCCCAACTCGCGCAAAGACTCCCATTAGTTCCCGTGCGATGGCTTTAGAATTAGCTGAGCACAACGGAACAGCTTCTGGATATCGGGTCACATAATCTATGAGGACTAATATATATTTATGTCCTCAGGCCGAGGGTTCCCGGGGTCCTACTATGTCGACCCCTATCCTTTCAAAAGGAACATCAATTAATTAACACTAGAATTACCAGAGCCTACGAAAAAACTCGTAAATCCGTCCCACCTTAAATCGCGTCCTAAAGCCGTTTGCACATCTCCGCCAGAGTCTTTTGTCATCTAAATGTGCTGATAAACAAAAGCTACTAGCAGCCAGCTATTCCATCCCCCCACCAACTTAGAATGAACTCCTAGCTCATGCCTTGCCTTGATTTGATTATTTGGGATTGAAGTGGAGTTTTACAGTGGAAATAATTCGAGCGTTATTTGGAATACACGCATTTCATGTGTGTTCCGTTTCTACAGTATAGTAGTCTGTGCAAACACATTTTTAAAACAGAAACGTTTTTCATATTCTAATAGTAAATGACAAAATGTAGGCATAAACTATATAACGTATGAAGCCTGAAGTCCATATATCAAAGAAACACTTTCACAAAAGGTACAAATAAGAGAACACGTGCGCTTTTCTTCAAAAATATAACTGCACAAAAAAAAAAAGCCACGTTAGCATGCCACATTGACACTCTTACTACAACCGCCGCGGTGGCGTAATGGTATCAGCTCCTGACTGGGGATCAGAGGGTGGCGAGTTCGATCCCGCACGGCTCCACTTCAAGAAATGAACTGCTCTTATTCTTACAATTTTAGAATAACAACATAAATTTCATTTCAGTCTGTAACAGCCGGTGTAACTTATGATACTGGTAAAGGTTAGCTTTTTTTTTTTTTTTTAAATTCACTTTTCATTCTCGCAGTCGATGCATACTAACGCTGCCCCCCCCCCCCCCCCCCACCCCCCAAAAGGGTTCTGACACATAAACGCTGGCGAAGCTGCCTTCTTCGTATCTCACATAAAATTTTCACACCTGATCTGACGCTGTTCGTTTTCAAATAATATTGCATTAGTGCGATGAAGTTTTCACATATATTGTCTCTTTCAGGTGTGTAATAGAAACCACAGCATAGAGAGAAGCGAGTACATTGCTTCTTACAGGAAAAGGTGATGGAAAAAGTGCATTGGTACGAGAATGCAGTCACGAGTATACTGCAGTCTTTATGTGAAAACAGCATAAATAATGTGAAATCATTCTCTCCTCTGCATGTCCTGGAGTACAAAAGAAACAGCATACAGCAACATGTGGGGACTGGCAGGAACACTCAATAACACTGAATAAAAAGAAAATCAAGTGACGGTGAGATACGAAGGAAGGCAGCTTCGCCAGCGTTTGTGTCAGAACCCTTTGGGGGGGGGGGGGGGGGGGGGCGTTAGTATGCATCGACTGCGAGAATGAAAAGTGAATTTAAAAAAAAAAAAAAAAAAAAAAGCTAACCTTTACCAGTATCATAAGTTACACCGGCTGTTACAGACTGAAATGAAATTTATGTTGTTATTCTAAAATTGTAAGAATAAGAGCAGTTCATTTCTTGAAGTGGAGCCGTGCGGGATCGAACTCGCCACCCTCTGATCCCCAGTCAGGAGCTGATACCATTACGCCACCGCGGCGGTTGTAGTAAGAGTGTCAATGTGGCATGCTAACGTGGCTTTTTTTTTTTGTGCAGTTATATTTTTGAAGAAAAGCGCACGTGTTCTCTTATTTGTACCTTTTGTGAAAGTGTTTCTTTGATATATGGACTTCAGGCTTCATACGTTATATAGTTTATGCCTACATTTTTACTATTAGAATATGAAAAACGTTTCTGTTTTAAAAATGTGTTTGCACAGACTACTATACTGTAGAAACGGAACACACATGAAATGCGTGTATTCCAAATAACGCTCGAATTATTTCCACTGTAAAACTCCACTTCAATCCCAAATAATCAAATCAAGGCAAGGCATGAGCTAGGAGTTCATTCTAAGTCGGTGGGGGGATGGAATAGCTGGCTGCTAGTAGCTTTTGTTTATCAGCACATTTAGATGACAAAAGACTCTGGCGGAGATGTGCAAACGGCTTTAGGACGCGATTTAAGGTGGGACGGATTTACGAGTTTTTTCGTAGGCTCTGGTAATTCTAGTGTTAAGGGAAGGGGAACGAGAGGAGCACGGTCCCTCCTAGGAATTTGCCATAGCTGACATTCCGGGCACGAAATACAGAAGCGGCGAACCTCCTCGTTAATTCCTGGCCAATAGAAACGGAGCTTAATACGCTCTAAAGTTTTTTCGGTGCCCAAGTGGCCTCCTAGGAGATGGGCGTGTGCTAGCTCACAAACTTGCCACCGGAAAGTTCGTGGGATCAGCAACATCTTCCGCACCCCCCTTCGTGCTCACTAACCCGATATAATAAGTCATTTTCTATCACAAAGTGAGGTCCTTGTGGCATGGGCTGAATGGTGCGTTGGCCGTTGACGAGGACTACTACATTCTTAGCAAACTTAAGGGAATTGTCATTCCATTGTTCCCTTTTAAATGATGCCGGTGTTTGTCTGAATTGAAAGCTCAGATCTGAGAGAGGGTCTGGGCTGACCTCAAGGGGCGGAGAGTCCTCCCGCTCTGGCGAGATGCGGACTGATGACGTATTAGTCCGCAACGGTCCAGGAAGTTCCCCATCCTCCTCATGGTTTCCCATACCTCTCTTCACCGGCTGCGTACACGGTGTGGAGACAACCTGAGACGGTGGATTCCCGTCTGTTACTAGGCCCAATTTTGAATAAGGCGAGATCAGTACTTCACCGCTTTTAATGTCAGACCAGTCCCGCCCGACAATCTCAGCACACGGTGGATTTGGAAGGACCGCTACAGTGAGTTTTTTGAGTGATCCTCCGTGGCAGATGAAACATCGGGCGGAGTTATAGGAGCGGACATCTCCGTGTACACAGGTAATTCTGGTCTTTGTTTTTAACCACTTGTCGCGGTAGTACGTATCGGCAATCAACAATAGAAATGTTGCTGCCAGAATCAAATAGGGCTTCCACCTTGTAACCATTTACAATGACCTCTCCCTTATGAGCCATTAACAAGGGGTTTGAAAGTGCACACAATCCATCCCTCTCTCTCCATTTACATTCCGCCTCGCCTCCGAGAGACAACTGCGCCCGCGGAATCGGGGACTCCGGTGCAAACTCCGGTTTATGTCGAGAGGGCAGTTTAAGAGGGACATAATCTCTACGGCTTCCACTTAAGGACCGTTCCACTATCCCAAATTGCGAGGCTGCCCTAGTTGTTTCAATGAGCTCGTTTATGTTCGAAAATTCTCCCCAGACCGGCTGGGTGAAATGCTCTGGCAGGCTATTTAGAAATAGAAAACAGGCCACTTTTTTCACTAATTGGAAGGTGATGCATTCAGTGGGCCTTAACCAGCCTGCCACCTCCTCCCAAAGAACGTCAAGTTGTTCTCGGGTAGACTGTTCAGGGTCAAACTTCCAGTTTTGTACTTTCCTCACCTGCTGGTCTGGGGAATGTCCACTTTCCTCTGGGACCTTAGCCCCGGTGTGAAGGACAGCTCTCTCCTCCGAGAGAGCATAATAAGTCCCCATCGTTTCCCCCATAGAGACCAGCCCACGCCTGTGTGTCCCATCGACACTTTCCCTATTTAATTTAGGTGACCCAGAGATAGACAAAGGGAGCAGAGTCTGCACCGGCTCTTTCCGAAATCCGAGATGCACTCCCCACCCGAAAGCTCGGCCCAGGTACTCTCCCACCTGGACATGATTCAGGTCCGGTCCCGTTCTCTTCAGGGTTTTCTCCATCCTGCCGACTACGCCACTGTCAGAAAAACGACCACAAGACATCGAGAAGGTTTGGGGCAGCCACCCATATAATTGTTCTCGGCTGCAAAACTGATTAAATAATAGAGACATGCTCATTCAACAGAGTCTAAAGCAGAACTGACTTCCATGAAGCAAGATGGCAGTTTTAAAGGCAGTAGCGGAAGTGATGTCATCAATACCGGAACCAGAAGTGACGTCAGTGGCTGCCCCAGAGCCAGGCGGGATTTCCCTAGAATGGTCTGCAAAAGATCGAGAGGGAAAATTAGTACACTTCGCCACCCCCTGGTCTGGCATGGAATCACATGTATTTAAGCCCTTTAGCTGTCTCCTAAACACACGTGTGTGACAATATATATGTATATGTGTATATATATGTATGTGTGTATATATGTGTATATATATATATATATATATATATATATATATATCTATACTAATAAAAGGCAAAGCCCTCACTGACTGACTGACTGACTGACTCACTCACTCACTCATCACTAATTCTCCAACTTCCTGTGTAGGTAGAAGGCTGAAATTTGTCAGGCTCATTCCTTACAGCTTACTTACAAAAGTTAGGCAGGTTTCATTTCAAAATTCTACGCGTAATGGTCATAACTGGAACCTGTTTTTTGTCCATATACTCTAATGGAGGAGGCGGAGTCACTTATCGCGTCATCACGCCTCCTACGTAATCACGTTAACTGAAAACAAGGAAGAGATTTACAGCACGAGTCAAACGCGGGAACGAAGGTAAATGACGTTAACTGTTGAGTGTCTTTTAATACTGTGTAAGCATACATATTAACACATGTGCAATTAAACGTGTGCATTTACGGGGTGATTTCTCAGGCTTAAAAGCTCGCCTTTTATCAAACGCGGGAATAAAGGTAAATGACGTTAATTGTTGAGTGTCTTTTAATACTGTGTAAGTATACATATTAACTCGTGCAATTAAACATGTGCATTTACGGGGTGATTTCTCAGGCTTAAAAGCTCGCCTTTTATTAAAAAGGTAAATGCAAACTGTTTTCATTCTGAAGGGCGCAAACCACGTTAGATTTCATGCTCAAGAGTAAGCTCAGCACACAGCTTGGTCATATTACAACCGGAGGGGCGAACTGACAACGTGGTATACAAAGAGATCCTTAACAAATAATTATTGATTCATTTTCCCTCAGTTTAAAAAGGTTTACTTTTCTTCTTAATAAAAATTTTAAAGCAGTACTTCGCTGCTGCGAAGCGCAGGTATTTTGATATATATCAAAATATATTGCGTCATCACGCATACATATATATGTATGTATGTTTGTGTGTATATATATATATATATATATATATATATATATATATATATGTACACATACACACAGAAAACGTTTGACCTCTGTCATTGCCAACAAAGGGTATATAACTAACTATTGAGATGAACTTTTGTTATTGACCAAATACTTTTTTTCCACCATAATTTGCAAATAAATTCTTGAAAAATCAGACAATGTGATTTTCTGGATTTTTTTTTCTCATTTTGTCTCTCATAGTTGAGGTATACCTATGATGAAAATTATAGGCCTCTCTCATCTTTTTAAGTGGGAGAACTTGCACAATTGGTGGCTGACTAAATACTTTTTTGCCCCACTGTGTGTGTGTGTGTATATATATATATATATATATATATATATATATATATATATATATATATATATATAGATGTGTGTATGTCTGTATATAGATATATATATATATATATATGTGTGTGTGTGTATATATATATATATAATATATGATGTGTGTGTGTGATATAAAATAGATATATATATAGATATATATAGATATATATATAGATATAAAATAGATAGATATAGATATATATGGTTTTGGCAGCCAAGCGCTTTTTTTCCAACCTAGAAGACGTCTCTTGAGATCCGTTTAATCGCCTCGCTGATTGCATGTCTTCCAAGGTAGTTTCAATACCCATTTCCTGCACCGAGTCATCTCCCCTTTTATGAGTGACTGTGTTAGTGGCCGTACAGGTCTTTGAACGCACTGAATACATGTAACTGGTGTCGCCCGTCAGCTACTTTCAACAAGGAATGGAAGCAATTGTCGAGTAACAAAAATTATTTGTAAGTGATTTCGCATTGAAGAAATAGTAAAAACTTGATCACTTGGGTCAATACCTAAAGAAATACACACAGCAAATGCAATTGAGAATACACCAGAATCTGTATGATTTAATTGTTGCTGTGCGTCTTCATAAACTATGGGAGGTTTGTAAGGAAACAAAGCATGAAGGAAACGAAGCTGCTCTTCGGTGAGGTTGAATTTTTTATCAGCGTTTAAACTTTCATAGACATGAATTACAGCACCATCATAATAGGTACACACCCAGTGAGTCACTCGTTCAGCAGCTGCAGAGGGTAATATTTGAATATGTTTTGCATTTTGTGGAATGGGCATTATAGGTATGTCAGGAGTCCACATTAGCAAAACCTCTAGAGGTTGGAAAATTGTATGCGCAGCTAAAATTTCGTTGAATTTGCTCATGTGATCTGTTGATAAATCATCATTATTTACCAGCTCATTAATTGCAAAATTTGACAGCGGTAAGATCACTCCTTCCATAACACTAAACACAAACACTAAGTAAACACTAACACTAAAAAACGGCAACACCTCCGGGAAGAACACTAAATGAGATGAAGTAAAAGTCTACTAAACTTCTTTATTATAACTGCTTTATTGTAGCAGGTAAGGGGATCCTGGCGCACGCTTGTTGTTGCCGCTCCTCCCTGTTAAGACTTTTCGCAAAATTCGCCTTAATTCTACACTTTCTTACGCTTGTTTAATTTCGTTTATTGTACGCATAGTTTGTGGATGCAGCTGACTCGAATTGCATGGATTTGGCTTAATATTTATAGATTTTATGGACTCCACTTTACTGGGAACAGCTGAGTCTGTGGATCACGGGACGAGACCTACGAACATTTGTTTGTACCTGGCGATCTAGCACCTCGGGATGATCCGTCTCCGTGATTATATTCGCTGTGCTGATCTGCTCCCGTTTCATCTTACGGTACTCTACGACCAGGAACTGATCTGATGTTCATACTAACCTGGCTTATGGCTCCGTGGCGATCATGGCTGAAATTACCAAGCGTTACTCTTTATGGCTGTGTATTGGAACATCCAAATCCTGCTTCCTCCTCCTGCTGTGCTTTCTGCTGCTTGCTCTTGCCACTCACCTACGCTACCACACCCGCCTGTCCTACCGGCTCCGTTGTGCTGTGCTGCTTCTACACTGCTATCAGCTAAGTATCACTGACTATTTTAGCGCTTTGAGTACTGAGAAAAGCGCTCTATAAATGTAATGAATTATTATTATTTATTATTAAACACTAAAGTACAAAAACGAAGTAGAAAGTAACACTAAACCGCAACACCGCCGGGAACACCGACACATCGCGTCTACTAAACACTAAGAAACACTAAGTAGAAACACTAAAGGAAAAAATACTATTCAGTAAGTACCGCGTCTACTAAACAGTAAGTCAGTAAAGGAGAAAGGACTAAACGCTATGGAAAAAGAACAGCAAGACCGCGTCAGCTGCGGAGTTCAGCTCAGAGCGAAATGAAGTGAATGAAATGAGGTGAATGGGAGGGGAGGTGATCACGTGACTCCAACACCTGCCTTAACTCTCCATCCCTCCACGAACACAGTCTCTCAGATCCCAACTCTCCTTTATATATATATATATATATATATATATATATATATATATATATATATATATATATATAGATTACACTTATCTGCGATTTTGGCAAGGGTGTGTAGACTTTATATGTCTATTGTAAATGTGTAAGGGAGAGAGGTCATATTGTGTCCAAGTTGTAACCTGCAAAATTAGTGGCTTTCCTGATAAAATCAAATGCATAACGTCTGTGTAAACCAATATTTCAAGCCTACTTATTCCATTTCAGAGTAGTGGGTGATTGATGCCTGTCCTGACAACACTGGGTGCAAGATAGAGGGCATCCCAGGGCACACTCACTTCAGACACCTCCATTGTTGTACACTGGGCCAATTTAGAGTCACCTAAATCACATATCTTCTGTAAAAAGAAAACTAGAGTATCTGGGGAGTAAAGAAAAAAAAAAGCATACTTGCAATGGACAAATGTGCAGACTGCGCTCATATAGCATCCTGGCTATAGTTTAAACAAGGGACTCTGAAGCTTTGAAGCTTGACACTCTTCCAGCTTTGGAATTTTATTTGTTTATTTAAGGTTTAATGAAATCAATCAAACGTGCATGTCTAAAATGACATTTTTCCTCAACAACTCTTACCATTTATTTTAATGTTTCACTTGCCTGTAGTTACTGTGTAAGGAATAATAACTTTTTACTATGTATTATAAACGATGGTTCAAATGAATGAGTATGAAGATATTTGTAACTATAATTCTACCTTTATCATAACTTTTTATGTAACATTTTTATTTCTTGAAAAAATATTTTAGAAATAGTTGTATGATATCTTAATAAAGTATATAATTTAAATTGAATTACTTAATTTACTGAGATTTTGCTCAATTTAAATGAAAAGGACCTTTCTGTTTTTACAGGGCAAATAATTGTTGTAATCTGGGTGATAGTTTCCCCAAATAACGATAAACAGAAGTACACTCTAAAAATAAATCATGACTGTGTACCAGAGCAGGTAATAGCTGAAGCTATCAGAAAAAAAACAAGAAGCATGCTGCTTTCTCCTGAGCAGCTGAAAATGTGTGTACAGGAATACCAGGGAAAATATATTCTGAAGGTGTGTGGCTGTGATGAGTATTTGCTGGAGAAATACCCACTAAGTCAATACAAGGTAATAACATTGTAATGTATAAAGCATGCTTTTAATTATAATTATAATAATTGAGCAAAAATCTTATATTCATAATTGTTCTTCCTCTTGGTTGACTATAGATTTAGTTAATGCTTAATCTTATGAGATGAACTACAAACATAATGTCAGTAGTTTTGTAAATGTTCATTTTTTATTTTGTTTACTGCATTTAGTACTATAAATGTTAACACATCTTTTCGTACTTTTATGTTCAGGATAATGGTTCAGGATAATGGGCACGTAAACAGCTTGTGCAATTAAATTGCAACCTGCATATCTTCTCTTTTGGGAAAACTGATTGTCTTGAATATTTATGCCCCTTTCTATTTTGTAAGCTTTAAACAAGAGATCATATGAGCAGTCATTATAAAGTGTATAAACCATTGTTACAGTGTAGCACACTTTTCTCCATAACGGCAGGAAAATATTGAACATAGAAAATTGAAAAGAATTGCAGTAAGTAGTTTTTCTTAAATCATGTTCCATATGTTTTAATAATATAAATTAGATTCTGAGTGTATCCTATGAATCTTAATATATTATTCAGATGGCTTGTAGAGGGTTTATGTGAGGATTTTACATTTGTAATCTGTAGTTTTTATGTTTAAACTGAAGTTAACTAGAAAGAAATCTGAAACAAGGCCAAAACTTCTTAAATTTATCTTCCACTATAGCTGACTGTTACAATTAAAAAATCAGTAGCACTGTAATACGTTTTGGATCAAAACAGCAATACATGTTATTGAACAGCTGTATCTATCTGGTTTTTGACACAATGTTTTCTAAAAATGTCTCTCTTCAAAGATTGATTTATTACAGTTTACTACCTAAATGATTTGCTAATAATAAGTTAACATTTGTGTAAACTTTCACCTAAAATGCAGTAAAGATCTGTACAGGATGTTACAGCTGAAGGTCCAAAAACCTTTTTCCTTAACAGCATATGCATTTTCTTGAAATTTTTTCAGTAAACTCACCATTTTTATGTTTAACTGTTGCGTTTTTTAGTTTTGTAAATCTCAGGGTTTAAATTGTTCTCTGAAAAGAGATTTCTTATTGCAACAACCTTGCACTTCTAAACCTGTCATATAGATTTCCACTTTTGCTTTTACAAGCATTTGTAGTTTTTGTAGTACATATCTTACTTTTTATATAGCAAATACCTGCCTAAGCTGCCTAATGCAGTTATTTTTTCAAAGAATACACAATTTTTGCTTTTAATAGAATGGTTCAGTAGTTCTTTTTTTAAGCTGTATCATCTCTGATACAGAGATTATTATTTTAATTTACATTTGTACTGCATATGTGATTTATTCAGCTTAAATGTAGTTTGAGTTCTTAATGTGAAACTCTTGAACTTATACAATTCAGAATAACGTTCATATTTAATATTTTCATTTTATTGAAAAACAATGTGATAGATTACTGTGAAGTTTGCTCTATGAAATAGTTATTGCATATTAATAAATTGCACAGTGTTGTATTAATGTTTGTTTTTTCTTTCACCTTTTCAGTATGTAAGAAGCTGTATAATGCTGGGACGCATGCCAAATCTAATGCTAATGGCCAAGGAGAGTTTGTATTCACAGTTGCCAACAGACAATTTTACCATGCCATCTTATGCACGGCGAATTTCAACTGCCACACCTTATATGAATGGAGAAGCCTCTAGTAAATCCTTGTGGTCTGTTACTGACACCTTAAAGATAAAGATTTTGTGTGCAACTTACGTTAATGTCAACATTCGTGATATTGACAAGGTACATTTTTCTTTCTTAATTGTTATTTAAAAATGTGTAGAGCAGCTTGTATTCATGCATTGTTTCATTTTAATTGCATTACATTAAAAATGCTTGTTTAGAATGTAAAATAAAGTATTTATGAAAATAATACTGCGGTGGGTTGGCACCCTGCCCAGGATTGGTTCCCTGCCTTGTGCCCTGTGTTGGCTGGGATTGGCTCCAGCAGACCCCCGTGACCCTGTGTTCGGATTCAGCGGGTTAGAAAATTGATGGATGGATGGATGAAAATAATAGCATTCTCCATTTCACGTAATGAAAATCAAAGTTAATGCCATTCCAATCCCTTTTGTCTGTCTGTCTTTTTTTGTAGATATATGTGCGAACCGGCATATATCATGGAGGGGAACAACTATGTGACAATGTCAACACTCAGCGGGTGCCATGTTCCAATCCAAGGTACTAGATTTATGTCCATTAAACTGTACCATCAATGAAATCCTCTATATTTCTTGGATAATATTACTATATATTTTCGGACAGAAAAAACGTGCCTGCAGTGCCTATAGAAGTATTTACCCTCTGCTGCCACGGACGCTACTGGTACTCAAGCGTTTTACTGTTACTACTTGCGCACGTACTTTATGTAAATGTGGATTCCACCAGGTGGCAGTGCGAGATATCATCACAGTGAGAAAACGCTGTGTTGTGAATTGCCACAGCCATTAAATTCTTAGGACACCTTCTCACAATATCTCTGAAAAGGATGTTTAAGGATTACATCCATCAATCCGGGGATGTGCCCATTCCAGCAAGCATCGGGCGCGAGAAATAAACAAAATCCCTGGACGGGGTATCAGCTCATCGCTAGGTGAACACAAGCATATACATATACTAGTGTCATTTTAGCATCACCAAATCCCTAAAACTTCATTTCCTTGGAAGGAAACCGGAACACACCGTGGTAACACACCAGGAAAACATGCAAACTCCAGGCAGGGAACACAAGGGACGTGACTCCCTGCACAGCAGCAGCTCTAATGCTCTACCACCATGCCGCCACAACGTGTAATTTTTATCAGTATTCATGATTTAAACGAAGTTAACGATTTATCTGTAAAATGTAATATACATAGTTTAATGCATTTCATCATGATAATGATATCAAGTATAATTTCTAAATGTACAGAGCTGAAATATCATACATTTAATGTGTTCTGTGTGCCAATTGCTGCTGTCAGTTCAGGAGGAAGCCCCAGAAGCACGTAGCGATTAACAACTGGGTCAGTTTTAAAATGACATTTACGACAGTCTACTTTAAGTATAAAGTAAACTACGAGGTTAAAGTGGACATTTCGAGATTAAAGCCAAAATTTCCACTTTAATCACAAAATAGACTTTTAATCATGCCCTTAATTTTTTGCTCTGTCATTTAAATACGCTCAAATACATAACAAATATGTTGTGAAGGTACAAAAAGAAAAAGATAGCACAGAAGATGTTATGTGAGACTTTTAAAATGTATCGTGTCATTACATTGGGGAATATGCAACACTTAAATATAAAAGCGCCCCGAATGCATATGTATGTCGGTATTTTGCTTCACCACATCGAACTGTTCATCAAACATCAAAGCATGCACAGCGATCCCAGAAGATTCGCATAGAGGGACATACATTTCGACTTTTATCACACTGCGCCCCCCTACTTTTTGCTGGTACTGCAACTCGCGCACACGTCACGTTAATTTCTGAGGACGCGTCAAATGAATGCTGGGAATACGTGGCAGCCATGATGCATGCACATACGTGTTCTGAGCGTGAAGTAGAAACGAGCCCTTAGAACTTCTCACATTCTGCTATGAAATATTAAATAGCCGCAGATTTAATTTGGTGTTTTTGATTGACAGAACTTCAAATTTAAAGTGAAACCCAGTCTTTGTAAGTGGTCTAAATTAATTACAAATATGAAACACACTGTTAAGCTCTAAACATTAGTCTTAGAATTATCACTTGGACCTTGCTTAAAAGCATCAGAGAATGGAATACTGTACACATAGGTCCCACCTTATCATAAACAGTGGAAAAATAATGATTCAACTTTGGCCAAATTCAGTACACTATTATGAATAACATTTGTTGCTCTTTGATGGTTTTGAAAGATTCAACAGAAGAGTATTTTTAAAAGCATTCAAAACTCAACAATGATACGCAATTTTGAATACTTGTTGAAATACCTTGTAGCTACTTTTAATTTTTGTTTGTATTTTGCTAGAATAATGAAGATCAGTGTAAACTGTCTGCTTGAAACTTGTATTTGTAGTGTTTAATTTTTTTTCATAAAACAACAATCATAATAGTAGTCCAGGCGATTAGCATGAGAGACACAGATGAGCAAGATAAAGCGATCAACAAAACTATCTCTAGGCTTTGAATTCTTTGCCATTGTTTTAATTCAGGGTTATATTCTGTCTGGCCAGCAGCTACACATTAAAACAATTGAAGTTGTATTAAAAATGGATATCCTCCAGTGTTCACTATCATCTTTATTAATAATATTGATTAATGGCACTCTTCACATTCAAGTTATCAATAACCAGATTCATACATTGATTGGATGGTGATACTTCATTTTTCTGCATTGGATACAGTAAATGGCAATCACTGGTCAGTTTTTAAAGGTGATTATTATATTTCGGTCGCATCAAGTGTTGTGATTATATTGGGCTGTTCAGTTTATTTCTGTGATTTAACTTTAATTTACGTTTATGAGGCTTCTTTGATAAGATTTTAATTTTGTTATCACCATCATTGTTGGTTAGGTTAAATCCATATGAGCCACACAAGCTGACACCAAGTTTTGCTACATTATTTATTTATTTATTTATTTTTTTACTCAACTACAGATCAGCCTTTAGAAGTAGCATTTAGCAACATATAGACTCAGACACATCTAATAAGGACCTTTTATCTGTGACAGTTTTATCTTACCTCCTGATTTCATAGCAGGAACTTTTAAGTATTTCTTCACTATATGTACAATGAAGCATATACCAGTTTATGAGGCTTACTGCAGCATGTTGAAGTGACGCACTTTGTTGCATGCTCATTTAAATAGTGACAGACTTCATCAGCATATGAAGTATTTTGACTAATATTGGATAGTAGCAAAATACCCGTGCTTCGCAGCGGCGAAGTACTGCCTTAAAATTGTTAAGAAGAAAAGTAAACATTTTTAAACTGAGGGAAAATATACAAATAATTATTTGTTAAGAATCTCTTTGTATAGCACGTTGTCAGTTCGGCCCTCCGGTTGTAATATGACCAAGCTGTGCGCTGAGCTTACTCTTGAGTATGCAACATACAGTTGGCCATGTGAAAAGCAATCTTGCCTCAAATCAATGCCAACCTTTTTTAGGGTCTGTCCCTGAGACTTATTAATTGTCATTGCGAAGCAGAGCCTTACTGGAAATTGGAGGCGTTTGAATTGAAATGGGAGATCAGAGGGCATAACGGGGATGTGAGGAATAAAAACTCTCTCCCCTGAGCCACTGCCAGTAAAAATAGTTGCCTCAATTAGGTTCTTTTGCAGACACGTGACCTGAAGTCTCGTGCCGTTACAAAATTTCGGTGGCTGTACGCAAATCCACAATCGGCTTTTTTGAGCCAAACCTGTTGTTTTCGTATGAGCCGCTTTTTATTATTGGCATCGTACCTAGAAACAGAAGCTCTATTAACTTGTGGATTTGCATGCGAATATTTAGCAGCAGCGTCTCTATTAACTTGTGGATTTGCCTGTGAGTATTTAGCGACAGCGTCTCTATGAACTTGTGGATTTGCCTGCGAGTATTTAGTGACAGCGTGTCTATTAACTTGTGGATTTTTCTGTGAGTATTTGGCAGCAGCGTCACAAAGTTGTTTCCATCTAGCTGCATCAGAAAATGTACCACAACGTCTGACACGCCTCCTTTTTACTGTTTTCTCACAGCTTGGATTGCTGCTGTCATAATCGGTTTGAGTTTCATGGTTTGTTTCAATTACGTTAGTATTTGCAGGACTTATTGTGTTGGAATGACATTCGGCATCTGTCAAGCGTTGAAAGCATACAACCGGTTTCATCGATAATTTCACATCCAGCTTTTGAGAGTTGAAACATTCATAAACATCAAAGTGTCCACTACTCAAATCGTCATCTGTAAATCTAAGATGTTTAAGAGGCATTGGCGGTTCCCCAAACGTGTAAAATAGGCAGGCAGCCAACTACGTGGGAGGCATGGGGATGGGGGACGCAATATAGGCAGGCAGCCAACTACGTGGGAGGCTGGGGGACGCAGGACGCAACCCCGCCTCACACAGCGACCGAGCTGCAGGCTATGGACGTATATATGTACGTAAGTAGGATTCAGTTATGACCGTTACGCGTAGAATTTTGAAATGAAACCTGCTTAACTTTTGTATGTAAGGTGTAAAGAATGAGCCTGCCAAATTTCAACCTTCTACCTACACGGGAAGTTGGAGAATTAGTGATGAGTGAGTCAGTGAGTGAGGGCTTTGTCTTTTATTAGTATAGATTATAGGTTTTAAAATGTTTTAATTAAATATTATTTAAGTTTATCATTGTAAATACTGTGAAGTATTACTCGATATGCACTTTAAAAATAAGCTTCATAAACTTTTTTACAGACTAGATCAGGCCATTCATACATTAGTGAGTCATTCAACAGTCTCATTATAAGACATTACCAGGCAGATTCTATTTTTAAAAAAACACTAATAATGTCTGTAATTTAAGTTCATAACATTTATGGCATAGCTGGCAAGTTTAAATGACATATCTCAAAATCACCTGCAAATTTTTGACTAAGATGTGAAGAAAAGAAGGCAAGAAAACTGAGTAATAAATATAACATGCCTTGCTTTCTTAAGTAAGGGCATTTGAAAATAGTACAGTTTATTACTAGTTTCTAATGGTTATTCTGTTGCTCATAAGTATTTCATTTGAACCATACTTTATTGGCTGGGCTGTTCTGCAAAAATCTCATGTTTGTTGTTTGCCAAATACATTGTCACAGTGTTTTTAATGTTCAGTTGTTTTGGAAAACAACCTCTCAGTGCAGTGTTATTTACTCTGTTTTTAGAATTTTTATACAAGCCGTTTAAAAGAGAAGTGTAATTAAAACTGTACAGTTACAAAGGTAATTCTCAAGGGCCTAGTTAATTGAAAGCTCAACCTCCTTTGAAAGTTGCAGCCTTACAGTACTCTTAATGGCACCTGGTAATTCGCTGGTTGTTTTCTTGGGAGGGGCTGTGATTATGTTTATATAAATGTGTAACATACACATCTTTTAAATTATAAGTCTTACTATGTAGTACTTTATTTCATGACTTATATCGGAAAGATACCATTATTCCAGTGACAGCACTGAAAACAAGTGTCAATTGTTTGGGGCAGGTTGAAGACATACCTTTTAATTAAAATTAATCTCTGCAGGTACTACAGTTTATGGCTAAAGTCATAAAGATCTGGTTTTTGGAGTACACATTTAGGACTAGATTGGACAGTTATACTTCATTACTGTACCATTAAAGAAAATAAAACCTAAAGTTTTAAATTCCACACAGTTTAAGCCTTAAACCGCCAGAACTGGCTATAGTCGGTTCCCAATGCAATTTGCCAGCACGCCGGAGCCGAGTATATTCGGAAAAGTACATTCGTTGAATGACGCAACTGGCTAGAGTCGGTTTCCAGTGCAATTTGGAATCACACCGAAGCCGAGTATATGCAGCAACATACATTCGGCCACATACATTCATTGAACTCGGCAACCGGCTAATTTTGTTTCTCGGTGCAATTTGCCAGCACGTCAGAGCCGAGTATATTCGGCGATGTATATTCATTGAATGCTGCAACTGGCTATATTAGTGTCTCAGTGCAATATGCCAGCACGCAGGGGGTGAGTATATTCGGCAACGTACATTCATTGAACCTCGTAGCCAGTTATAGTTGCTTCACAGAGCAATTTGCCAGCACACCGGAGCTGATCAGTCAGTGCCGTATATTTGTTGAGCAGCCAGCTCACGACCACTGCCAGCCCTGGCAGAACTGCAGCACCACTGTCTCTGGAATTCAGCCACTGCACTAGACGAGTCTGCAAGCATCCGCGTTTACCTCTGTGTGTTTGCGTGCAGCCACTTCAAGCACAGTTGGCTCTGTGATTTACTGAATTTCATCCATGGAGTCAGTTGCACCTTGTACATATTGTTCCAGTAGTTTTTTAAATAGGTTTTACAGTTCATTAGCAGTGTGTAAAATGATCAGTGTTGCAGTAATTGTGATGCTCTTTGCATGAAAAAAAATGTGTTCCATTAAAATTTCACATTTTCTTTGTGAATTGTGACATTTACTTAAAAAGTGCCGCAAAAAAGTATTTGGCGTTCTGGGGTACATTAACCCTCAAGTATGTGGTGATTTAAGAGTTAATGTACTTTTTTAAAATGTAGGACTCAATAGGACAGACTTTCTTTTTTTTCCCCTATGTATCTATTTAACACAAGAATCCCCTGAAACCTATGAAAAAACACATAATCCCAGGCCACCTTAAATTCCTTCACACCTCTCCATTAGCATCTTTTGTTTTGCAAATGTGTCGATCAGCACAAGCAGCAAATAGCCTGCTATCCCATCCCCCCACCACCGCTGCTCAAGTCAGTCAAAAAGTTCTCCCAGCTCAAGTCTGTTTATGTGGGTTTGAGGTGCCTGGAGTTGTATAGGGTAAATAACATATTGTTGTTTGGAACACATGCATTTCATGTGTGTTCTGTATCTACAACGATCTATGTAAATGTAGGATGACAGGAAATGCGAGGCAAGAAATGTTGAACACATAGTTAAAACTAATTTTTTCATGTTATAGTACTAATGACAACATTTTAATATGAAGTGTATAATGTGTGAAGACCGAATTCCCAAAATCATATAAACACTTTCACAAAAGGTACAAGTATAATCAAGCAAATGTGCCTTTATTCAAGGATATAACCAAAGAAAAAGAAATCGGGTTAGGGTACGACTCTCATGGCCGCTTGGGTGGTGCAACCTTCGAGTTGTTCAAAGGTTTACTTTGCACCTTTGTGTTTACACCCTATTGGGCAAAAGCATCCGCTGCAGTACTGGTATACTGATATGACAGCATCAGCATAAAATAGTAAAATGTTAGTGCACAAAGCTTCTATTTTCACACAGAAATTTTTTAGTGGCTTTTTAACAGACTTGAGATTATTTGATTGTGAATCATTGTAGTTAATAACTCCTGTGTCAGAAGTAATCTGAGGTAAAAAGCAAAAGCTAAAATTATGCATAGTATTATTAATACACTAAGTCCATGGCAAGGAAGACGCATGCAAGATAGAGCCCCGCCCACCAACAATTAACTAAGCAGCCGACCATGTCACGCACGACAGAGCCCCGCCCGCTGCTTAGTTAATTGTTGGTGGGCGGGGCTCTATCTTGCATGCGTCTTCCTTGCCATGGACTTAGTGTATTAATAATACTATGCATAATTTTAGCTCTAACACTCCTCCCAAGTCCATTACCTTCACATTGTTTTCCTTTTATTTCTGATCCCGTTCAACAACTATATGGCGACATCAACTTCTCAACTATGACTCCGGAACAACTCAGTACGCGAGCTATATTAAGCGTCACCAACGAAGACTCGGTTGGTTCAGTCGTCATGCTTCTCAGAAACCTCATGCCAGCAAGAAGTCTCTGTGATGGCACTAGACGGACTGTTACCAGCATTCACTGCAATGTACTGGAGTGTAAAACTATTGCAGCTCCTACCTCACTAACTGTCCTAATTCCCCGGATATCCCTGTCCCCATCAGATTCAAATTTGCCTTTTACTTTTACACGCAGACAATTTCCTATTAGATTGGCCTTTGCAATGACAATTAATAAAGCACAGGGACAAACTTTCAAAACAATATGCCTGTATCTGCCAAACCCAGTTTTCAGTCACGGACAATTGTATGTTGCTCTCTCCAGAGTTCCATCTTTTCATTCACTCACAGTCGTATCCTCAAACCCACCCCATTTGGACAACTGTGTTGTTCAGGAAGTTTTCACCCATCAGTAAATAAGTATGCGGCATATGCTACGCCGCGGGTTGGCTAGTTATTAATAATTTAATATGTATGACTGTTACTACCACAGTGGGAAACAGCTTTGGCAGTGTGTTTCAATCTAATGTAATGATTTTTACTTCTTCCTTGAGCGTCTTGGCCCGACTGTCCCATTAAAATGCTGTCATTCATAAAATCAGCTGTTTTGTTTTACTAATGGCTACTATGTAGCCTGCTGCACACGTGATTGACAATTTACCAATACCATGATCCATAACTATTAAACAGATCAAACTTGGGAGAAAAAAAAACTTGGAATAGAAACACACGCTGATAAAATATCTTAAATGAATAGCAAGGATTGTTGGGCATTCTCTCGAAGTAGCACTGAAATGAGAGTAATAAGTGAGGCACCATTTAGAAACGGGGTATAATTTGACTACACCAATGTTTAAATGCTAATATTGAATAACAAACAGATGGAATGGTTTGATATGAAATGCTTTGATTGTTCATTTGAGTTGTATTTGTTCAGTTTTTAATGTACTAGTTAATATGCATGGAACTCTCTGTATTTTTTTAGTTTATACATTGCTTGATACACAACTCTATCGATTTCACCCAGTGCGCATGTTGTTTTCTATAGAAGGTGATCTGTTTACTGGAACATACGTTGGTTACATTACAACTTGATTAAATTTATACACTGCTTAATTTGTAATTTGTTTTCTCTTATTGATAAGACTTGGTTACTATGTACTGTTCGGATAAGGTAAACTTTATTTTTATATTTCACAAAATACCTCTAAACATCTATAAAAATTCCCCTGAATTTTAGTAAGTGAAGGCAAAAACTGTACCTTAATTTTTCCCTTCCCTACTTGCATAGGTTATATAAAAAAGAAACATTCTTCCTTGAAGCTGACAAAAATTATACAATATTTAAGTCCCATCTTGTTCAAAGAGGAACCAGCTACCAACAGATTAAAACAACTGTAAAAGGCAAAAGTTTTAGGAGAGCAAACGTGTTATGCCAATTGGATGTGAATGGATGGTTTAGTCCTGATATTTTAAGGTTGTCAATCAATAGTAGAGCATGGTTTGTGTGTTTTGCATGCAACGGAAGATAGCTATTAAGTTTTTCTTATCTGAAATATTAATTATAGCACAATTACTTTGGTACATACTTGAGAGTAGTACATGGAATGGTTCTTGTTTGTTTTATTTTTTTAATCACATTTATATTTGTTTATAATCCAGATAGCTAGGTATAAGTTAAAATGAAATAAACATCCACAATGTTGAAATAGCTGCAGGTATTTGTGTGTTCATGTGGTATTTCTTCTCTCCTCCTATGCAACCAAAGTTGGCTATACAACACAGGTTAGCCGTTTATGTACAAGTGAGTGCTGTTTCTGGGGGAATGTTTGTTTTCAGTTAGCCTCACACAAAGTTAAAATGATACAAGTTCATCTCAATGCATATATATATATATATATATATATATATATATATATATATATATATACACAGTGGAACCTCGGTTCACGACCATAATTCGTTCCAAAACTCTGGTCGTAAACCGATTTGGTCGTGAACCGAAATAATTTCCCCCATAGGATTGTATGTAAATACAATTAATCTGTTCCAGACCGTACAAACTGTATGTAAATATATATTTTTTTTAATTTTTAAGCACAAATATAGTTAATTATACCATAGAATGCAGAGTAATAGTAAGCTAAATTGAAAAAAACATTGAATAACACTGAGAAAACCTTGAAGAACAGAGAAAACTAACACTGCAAGAGTTTGCGCTATAGTGCTAGGAACCGCTCGCTAAAAACCCTATTTTTTAATGAGTTTTAAGCACAGGGGGAAAAAATTAACATTTGAAAAATCCGTAATTTAATAAACCACCAAGAAAAGTAACATTGCAACAATGCAGGCTACGAACCGATCACTGTAAACAGAACTGAAAACAAAAACAAGCCTTCTCTACCTTATGCGTCCCTCCCTCACTCGCTCACGCGCCTGTGTGTGTGTGTGTGTGTGTGTGTGTGTGTGTGTGTGTGTGTGTGTGTGTGTGTGTGTGTGTGTGTGTGTGCGCGTGTGCGTGTGTCTCTCTTTTGCGAGCCTGGAGCGCCTGTGTGTCTTTCTAGCGTGCTCCTGTGTGTGTGCACGCCTCTCTCTCCCGCACGCTCCTGTGTGTGTGTGTGCGTCTGACTCTCTCTCGCGCTGCCTGTGTGTGTGTACAGTTCTCTCTCTCGCGCTGCCTGTGTGTGTGTGCGCGTCTGTCTCTCTCTCGCTTTGCCTGTGTGTGTGTGTGTGTGTGTGTGTGTGTGTGTGTGTGCCGCGCTCTCTCACTCTCTCTCTTGCTTGCTGCACAGGAAATGCACAGGGAGAGACTGAACATGTACAAACCGAAAGGGAAACTGGCTTGTTCGTATACCGAGTGTGTGGTCGTGAACCGAGGCAAAAGTTTGGTGAATGTTTTGGTTGTAAACCGATTTGAACGTGTACCGAAACTTTCGTGAACCGAGGTTCCACTGTGTGTGTGTGTGTGTGTGTGTATGTACATTTATATTTATATATATATATATATATATATATATATGGTCTTCAGGACTAAACCCAGCCACTCCCTAGCAGTTTTACCATATTTGCAAACTTGGAGCGGAGTCAGCTAACTCTTAAGAGTGAAGAAGACATGGACCCACCTGAGCTTGCTATCCTACTGGCTTTCATAAGAAGACTATGGCGATGCCATGTCTTAGCCGTATCACTATCGTATGAGTCCTATTGATCTTTGTCTCAAGAAAATACTGTACCTCCAGATAGACAGACAAATGTTTTTACTGAAAACTTCAAGCCTTGCCCTTCATTACTGAGGTGTTTCACTTTCACATTGATGAGCCGCATTTGCTACGTTTCGACGTTGTGTCTCTTCATCTGTGTCATTAGCATGACATTGTTGTTGCGCAGCTGCGTTTGATGCACATGTATGTTTATGTATACTGTATATGTATATAAATATATACTTTGTGTATGTATGTATGTATGTATGTATGTACAGTGGTGTGAAAAACTATTTGCCCCCTTCCTGATTTCTTATTCTTTTGCATGTTTGTCACACAAAATGTTTCTGATCATCAAGCACATTTAACCATTAGTCAAATATAACACAAGTAAACACAAAATGCAGTTTTTAAATGATGGTTTTTATTATTTAGGGAGAAAAAAAATCCAAACCTACATGGCCCTGTGTGAAAAAGTAATTGCCCCCTTGTTAAAAAATAACCTAACTGTGGTGTATCACACCTGAGTTCAATTTCCATAGCCACCCCCAGGCCTGATTACTGCCACACCTGTTTCAATCAAGAAATCACTTAAATAGGAGCTGCCTGACACAGAGAAGTAGACCAAAAGCACCTCAAAAGCTAGACATCATGCCAAGATCCAAAGAAATTCAGGAACAAAAGAGAACAGAAGTAATTGAGATCTATCAGTCTGGTAAAGGTTATAAAGCCATTTCTAAAGCTTTGGGACTCCAGCGAACCACAGTGAGAGCCATTATCCACAAATGGCAAAAACATGGAACAGTGGTGAACCTTCCCAGGAGTGGCCGGCCGACCAAAATTACCCCAAGAGCGCAGAGACGACTCATCCGAGAGGTCACAAAAGACCCCAGGACAACGTCTAAAGAACTGCAGGCCTCACTTGCCTCAATTAAGGTCAGTGTTCACGACTCCACCATAAGAAAGAGACTGGGCAAAAACGGCCTGCATGGCAGATTTCCAAGACGCAAACCACTGTTAAGCAAAAAGAACATTAGGGCTCGTCTCAATTTTACTAAGAAACATCTCAATGATTGCCAAGACTTTTGGGAAAATACCTTGTGGACTGATGAGACAAAAGTTGAACTTTTTGGAAGGCAAATGTCCCGTTACATCTGGCGTAAAAGGAACACAGCATTTCAGAAAAAGAACATCATACCAACAGTAAAATATGGTGGTGGTAGAGTGATGGTCTGGGGTTGTTTTGCTGCTTCAGGACCCGGAAGGCTTGCTGTGATAGATGGAACCATGAATTCTACTGTCTACCAAAAAATCCTGAAGGAGAATGTCCGGCCATCTGTTCGTCAACTCAAGCTGAAGCGATCTTGGGTGCTGCAACAGGACAATGACCCAAAACACACCAGCAAATCCACCTCTGAATGGCTGAAGAAAAACAAAATGAAGACTTTGGAGTGGCCTAGTCAAAGTCCTGACCTGAATCCAATTGAGATGCTATGGCATGACCTTAAAAAGGCGGTTCATGCTAGAAAACCCTCAAATAAAGCTGAATTACAACAATTTTGCAAAGATGAGTGGGCCAAAATTCCTCCAGAGCGCTGTAAAAGACTCATTGCAAGTTATCGCAAACGCTTGATTGCAGTTATTGCTGCTAAGGGTGGCCCAACCAGTTATTAGGTTCAGGGGGCAATTACTTTTTCACACAGGGCCATGTAGGTTTGGATTTTTTTTTCTCCCTAAATAATAAAAACCACCATTTACAAACTGCATTTTGTGTTTACTTGTGTTATATTTGACTAATGGTTAAATGTGTTTGATGATCAGAAACATTTTGTGTGACAAACATGCAAAAGAATAAGAAATCAGGAAGGGGGCAAATAGTTTTTCACACCACTGTATGTATGTATGTATGTATGTATGTATGTATGCAAGTGTTACAGATTAGTAAAGGAAAACATAGTAACTTTTTTTTTTCCTTGCCATATCACCATTAGACCCCTTTTGGTCTTAAATCATTAAGTGGTAAACAGTTATTATGTAAAACTAAAAGTGGTATTTGTTTATCACCACGCACCCAAACCCTAATCATGTTTGGATGTTTTGACAATTTATTGAAGATAATTATTGCGTTAAACATAAAATGTTTTTTTTTTTGTTTTGTTTTTTTTTTCTTTTTTGAAAGTGTTTGACCGATAGTTAAGATAGTTAAAAAGATTGACTATACATTTCAAGTTTAACTATTATTCTCCTTGGGAGATTGTCGAAGCTTCTTTTGAAAATTGGTGAGGACCTTAGTTTTGAGCATTGTTTTAAATAGGAAATTTATGTATTAAGTGACTTCCCTCAATTTCAGAAGCACTTGATATAATGCTTGATATTAGTTTAAATATATACTGCTGTGTTTTACACATGCAAGTATTTCAGTTTGTCATTTAGTAATTCATGCACATTCTCTTACATAAACACATTTTTTTCTTTGATTTTGAAGCTTGATTTAAATTTAATCTTGCCATTGTTGGTTATTTATCAGCTTTGGTGTTTGCGGTGTTACATAATGTATAGATACTTCTTTCTTTTGTTTGTAGGTGGAATGAGTGGCTGACATATGATATGTTCATTCCTGATCTTCCTCGTGCAGCCCGTCTCTGTTTGTCCATCTGCTCTGTCAAAGGGAGAAAGGGTGCCAAAGAGGTGCTACATTTTAAAATCTTCTGTTTCCCTTCTATTATTCCTAGAAACACTAATGATTAGAAAACACCATTTTCCCTCTCTCCTGTAATATTTTTATTTTGAATTTTATGGATTAAAGCTGCTTAAGTTGCTTTTGCATTCTTATTAATATACTTTTTGTCAATGATATGTCAAATTAATAAAATGTAAGTATGGTACTTTACCTTTGAAATGTGTTTGTCTGTATGGACAATACAGTATCTTTAGTCATTTCATTAAAAAAATTAAATACATTTTTACATCTGATTTTATTGCCTTTTCACTATAGGAGCACTGCCCTTTGGCCTGGGGAAATATAAATTTGTTTGACTATACACACACCCTTGTTTCTGGAAAAATGGCTCTAAATTTATGGTCTGTTCCTCATGGACTGGAAGACTTACTAAACCCTATAGGAGTTACTGGTTCAAATCCAAATAAGGTATACAAAAACAGTGATAAATTTACAGGATGTTACTTTGTGGGATAGGAGCATAAGATTTAACAGAAAACATTTTCTGCACAAAAGTACAATGTGGCTTACTTGGGTCTTACCCAAACAATAATCAACATTGCAATTAACTATTTAATCAACTTGAAAATAAGCTGTACGTTATTTTTTTTTCTCCAACCTATCATATATTGTCTACAACATAACAAAGTTTAGATCCTATATGCATTTATTAGAAATGGTTTTTATGTATTTGCTTAGAAATGAAGGCTTCATCTTGCTTCTGATAAGCACTTATTTACCTTAGGTGGAAAGAAACTTAAGTTTATTTGTAGTCCAGTAGCAGGTTTAGGACTACCCAGTTGGATTCTGGGCTTCAATGGCACAATTCAAAATAGTAAAAATTGTCTTAAATAGTCTATGGTGTTTCTTTTGTAGTAAATAAGTGCTTTGTGCTAATTTTTTTCAAGTAGGTCTGCTTGTTTTTTGTCTACAGTGTTCTGATACAGAATGATTACAAATAGAGCACCTCCTGTAAGTGAGTGATAAGGGTTGCTTTTAAAGGTTTAAAAAAAATACACACAGTAGGACCACAATTATTTAATAATCCTCTGTACAGTTTCAGAGTACATTCCAGTTTATTTATCTATTTTTAATCCAATATTTATCCATATGTTTATTTAAATTATATTTTTATGTTGCCTTGAAGAACATCTATCTTTAGAAAATATTATAAAATGAAAGTACAATGAAAAAATAAATGCACTATGTTTATCTTGTATCCATACTTAAAAAAGCATTTATTTGCTGTCTTTTCCAGAGAAAAGGTTTCTCAGTTATCTAATGATTTTCTTTGAACTCCTGCCAGTGTCTGACTTTGTTACCATATTGTCAACAGTTTCATCAATAAATATTTATTTTCTGAGTTTGTCTTATGCTTTAAAGATTAAAGGGAGTTGAAGCGTATCTCATCAGCACAAGGCACAAGTTAACAATAATTCATAGATGGGATATCAGCCTATCCCATTCAACATTCGTTAATATATCTGCAAACACTTATTCCAGATGAATTAGGATTCCTTAGCTAATAAATGCACTTTTTTGGGATGTCAAAGAAACATAGGGAGAATATGTAAGTCCTGTACAGAATGATTTTTCTGGAAATCTGTCTTAACCACCATGCTAGCACTGATATTATCTTTGAGCTATATATGATTGACAACATAAAACTGCAAAGCTCCTAAATACTGTGTATAATACTTTTCGTCTGTTTCCAGGAAACGCCTTGTTTAGAAATAGAGTTTGACAATTTTAGTAGTCTTCTGAAGTTTCCTGATATGTCAGCTATCGAGGAACATGCCACTTGGACCATGTCCCGAGATTTGGGTATTAATTACTTTCAGTCTGGCTTGGTAAGTGTACTGTCCATTGTAGCTATAGCTAATATAAAATTGTTTTGTCTAGTCATCTGTTAACCAGGAACAAAATCTTGTCTTTCAGAGTAACCGACTGGTAAGAGATAATGACTTGACAGAAAATGACCTTGAACAGTTTCGCCTGTTGTGTAACCGAGACCCACTTTCTGAAATCACTGAGCAAGAGAAAGACTTTTTATGGCGAAACAGGTAAATGGTGTTTGACAGACAGATGTAAAAGCCATATTTTAAAAACATATTTGCTTTCTCTTCTTTATTCGATTAAAATCTTCAGAATTCCAGTAAAAAAAATTTTTTTTTTTTTAACTCCACAGAGATTACTGTGTGAATATTCCTGAAATTCTTCCTAAGATGTTGCTTGCTGTGAAGTGGAACTCCAGAGATGAAGTGGCGCAAGTAACATGAATATTTAATGTCTTCCATATGCTAAACTCTAATTATTAAAAAAGTTTGCTGTTTTCATTTTGAACCCCTTATTGACTATTGAAAATGTGTATTTCAGTTGTACTAATTTTATATTATGCTGCTTTCTGTTTGAACAGATGTATTGTCTTTTGAAAGATTGGCCACCTATTAAGCCTGAGCAGGCAATGGAATTGTTGGACTGTAACTACCCAGATCCAATGATACGTGATTTTGCTGTAAGGTGTCTTGAGAAATATTTAACAGATGATAAACTTTCTCAGTATCTTATTCAGCTTGTGCAGGTAAAAAGTTCAATGTAAATAAGATATTAAAAGTTAAATATTTTAGGTATAATTCATGTTTAATAAATAAATATATATTGTAATTCTCATTTTCAGGTCCTTAAATATGAGCAGTATTTAGATAACCCATTGGTGAGATTTTTGCTGAAGAAAGCCTTGACTAATCAAAGAATAGGACATTTCTTTTTTTGGCATCTGAAGTAAGTTACAAGTTTTCAGGTTATTCATAGTTTTTTTTTTTTTCCAGAAGAAAATGACAGCTCTTGAGTGTGTTGATTTATAATTCTATTAATATAGCATGTATACAGTATTCCATTGGATGAAAATTGAGTTATGCCTACCATTAAACAGCATATCTATAAAACTGTGTGAATTATTTAGTTTCGCATAAAGCAGTGTTTCTCAACCACTGGGTCAGGCAGCCAGCGTTGAGTCGCAAGTTGCTATTGTTTATATTAGTAGTTGGTCATGGTAGGTTGCAAGTGGGTGTCAGCAGATTGCCTCTCTGACAATCATCCTAAACTGCCTCAGGCCCCCACTCAGATGATCACATTCAGTTCACCAAGGGGGAATGAAGGTTGTGCTCATTTCACTAATTAGGACAAATCCCAAACCCAAACCCCACACTGACAATTGTGATCTATTCGGTGGGTCGAAACACTGGCATAAAGCATTTAAATTAACATTGTCTGATGGTTTGCTTTGATTAGTTTACTTTAAAAACTATAGTTGTGATGTCAAATGCTGACACTGAAAGAAGTTTCGTGTTGTTTGTGTTGCCTTTCATATTATTATCTTGAAAATACATTTAGCTATTACACTTTCTGGCTTTGCATAACTCATTTTATTAGATTGTTTTTGATAAATTACAGATAGACAATACTAAAATACATTTTATGTTTTCACTTTTTTAAAGGTCAGAAATGCACAACAAAACTGTCAGTCAGCGTTTTGGCTTGTTATTGGAGTCCTACTGTAGAGCGTGCGGGATGTATCTCAAACATCTAAGCCGACAAGTTGAAGCCATGGAGAAGTTAATTAACCTCACTGACATACTTAAACAGGAAAAAAAAGATGAAGCACAAAAGGTATAGAATAAATCAAGAAGTAATTGTACATTTATGTATTAGTATGTCATGCAGTGAACTAGAATTTAATGAAATTATTTTTCTGTGATGTGAACTTTAGCTTGCTTTTGCAGCTCTAGTAAACTTGGGTTCAGATTCTCGCCTAGCCATTGTCTGTATAGAATTAACATGTTCACACTGCATTTATGTAGGATTTTGCATGGGTACTGTGGCCTCTTTTTTGCATTCTAAAACTTTATTGAACTCTCTTCAGGTGTCTAGGTTGGATTATGTCTTTATGTGTGTGTATATTTGTAAAATAGACTGGTATCCCTGTTCAGGATTGATTCCTGCCTTGTTTCTATTGCTGCCAAGGAAGGCTCCAACTCTCCATTACTCTTAAATTGGATAGAAGGCTTACCAGGAGGAATGATAGAAGGTGTGAAGAACAATAACAAATATGAAAATAGCTCTTTGTTTTTCTCTTCAACTCTTTAGGTACAGATGAAGTTTCTTGTAGAACAAATGAGAAGACCAGATTATATGGATGCCTTGCAAAATTTTACTTCTCCACTTAATCCAGCACATCAGTTGGGGAGTCTAAGGTAGTAATATCAAATAGAAATCCTAAGTAAAGGAGGATAATGAAAACAACAGCTTTAAGTTGCTTTTATTTATTTATGTCTTGTTTAACAACAATGAATTTCTATTTTCCTGCAAAGCAGTGAGCAATTGACATGTTTTTAAGTCTTTATAGAAGCAGCATTTTAAGCAAATAATCCTGACAAACTTAAAGTCTGCAAAGAAAGTTTAAAAAAAGATGTTGCACAAGGCAAAGTTACCCTAGGTTCTTGTCTATAAGCCGGACTCGTGTATAAGCCGGAGACCAAAAATCATACGAATTTTTAAAATAAAATCTTATCATAGATAAGCCGGACTCATGGATAAGCCGAACGTACTATAACCTATAACTAATAGAAGGGAGGGAGGTCAGTGGTCTCACTCGCACCCATTTAATTTCTTTAAGGGGGGAGAGAGTGTAAGATATTGGTGTCTCTCTCACTCCCTGCATGGCGCGGTTGGAGCGGCCGGAGCGCATTCTTTCTGCTCTGGGCGTCGCCGAGTCAACACGCGCGCGTAGCTGTCATTTAAATTGTGATTTTATATGTAAGCATATTTAAATATATATCGCGGATTTTTTGCTGGTTCGCGGATTTCTGCGGACAATGGGTCTTTTAATTTCTGGTACATGCTTCCTCAGTTGGTTTGCCCAGTTGATTTCATACAAGGGACGCTATTGGCAGATGGCTGAGAAGCTAGATTGCTTACTTTTCTCTCTCTCTTGCGCTGACTATCTGTGATCCTGACGTATGGGGATTGAGCAGGGGGGCTGTTCGCACACCTAGACGATACAGACGCTCGTCTAAAAATGCTGAAAGATTATCTTCACGTTGCTATCTTTTGTAAAGCTGATTCCTGAAACGACATGCTGCACAGTGCTTCGCATACTTAAAAGCTCGAAGGGCACATATTGATTTTTGACTGAAAAACAAACTCTGTCTCTCTCTCTCTCTCTCCCTCTCTCTCTCTGCTCCTGACGGAGGGGGAGTGAGCTGCCGCCTTCAACAGCTTTGTGCCGCGGTGCTTCGCATACCTAAAAGCCAAACAGCACCATTGATTTGTTTGCTAGAGATTGTTTTCTCTATCTATGTGACATTCTGTGCTCCTGACACACACTCCTTTGAAGAGGAAGATATGTTTGCATTCTTTTAATTGTGAGACAGAACTGTCATCTCTGTCTTGTCATGGAGCACAGTTTAAACTTTTGAAAAAGAGACAAATGTTTGTTTGCAGTGTTTGAATAACGTTCCTGTCTCTCTACAACCTCCTGTGTTTCTGCGCAAATCTGTGACCCAAGCATGACAATATAAAAATAACCATATAAACATATGGTTTCTACTTCGCGGATTTTCTTATTTCGCGGGTGGCTCTGGAGTGCAACCCCCGCGATGGAGGAGGGATTACTGTATAAGCCGGACTTATGTATAAGCCGATATTCTATTTTTTCATTTTCACAACTTTTTTCCTTAGATAAGCCGCGGCTTATAGACAAGAACTTAGGGTAATATGTTAAGTGTTTAAGATTGCAGCTTCTGTTAGAAAATTTTGTAAAAAGAGAAATATTATAGTTTTAATTTGAATAGTTAGTTTACCCCAATTACTACTCTAGTTGCTTCAGTTAACGAATGTAGTGATATACTGTGCTTGCTTCAACAGTATGACTAGCTATTTATTACAAGACTGCCCCATACTCTGTTTATACTGTATCTTGGATAAGCTTCACAAGACAAGTGTGTAGATGAAGTTTTCACAAAGTGTTTTCTTCTCATGACTGAAGAAAATTAGTTCCCTTACCCTGCCTTAGTAGGAAGTAGCCTTTAAATCTGATTATGTGAGCCTGACTGATAAATGTACCATCACAATGGCTATTGATATGTTAAATTAATTAGATTTTTTTATATTCTTGTTAATAACACTTTGCAAAAGGTTACTGGCAATAATTAACACTTGCTATTTGCAAAACTCAGACACTCAGACTCAGCAGACAGATAATTGCTTCCTCCACTCCAATCTTTGTCTGAGAGCAAACTGCTTTGTGTCCATGTGGTCTACCACAAGAGGACTCATATAGTCCAGGACCAGTCTCTCAAAGGTCTTCATTATGTGAGACGTATGTGCCACTGGTCTGTAGTCATTAAGTGAAGAGTTGCCTACCTTCTTTAGAACAGGAACAATGCAGGATAGTTTCCATGGCAGTGGCACTTTCTGAAGCCTTAGGGACAGATCAAACAGGTGACAGAGGACACCACAAAGATGGTCAGCACAGGTCTTAAGAACTCGAGGATTGGCTGCATCTGCTCCCACAGCTTTTCCTGTGTGTAAGCTTCCTCAGTTGTCTCCTTATTTGGTCTTCAGTTATGGACAGTCCACATTGATGTTCAGATGTGGACTTGTTACTGGTCATTCCAGATGACGTGGTAGGAGTTGTTGAAGTAATACAGATGGTGTGGGGAGACTGGTCATTGGAAGATTGTGGAAATGGGAAGGAAAAATCTATTCAAGAATTGGTTCAGGGCATTCACTTTGTCCAGATCCCTTTCTAGCACCTGATCCCTGGATTGCTTGAGTCCAGTAATTATACCCAGACCATTCCAGACTTCCTTCATGTTGTTCTGATTGAGTTTGTTTTCTATTTTAGCTTTGTAAGCTTTCTTTCCTTCACTCAGCTTTTTCTTTAGCACACATTGCATGTCCTTCAGAGCCTCTTTGTCACTGGCATTGAATGATCTCTTTTTCTCATTTTGGAGCCCTCTTAGCTCCTTAGTAATCCAGGGATTGTTGTTTGGAAAGCAGTTGGACTGTCTTTGAGTGTACCAGTGTGTCAACACAGAAGTTAATATAATCTGTGATGCAGTGACAGAGTCCATCAATATTGCTCCTATTTGACTTGCACATCATTCCTCAGTCTGTCATTTGGAAGCAGTCATTCAGAGCCATGTCAACCTCAGGGCTCCACTTCCTCAGTATTCTGATGGTAATAGGTTGTCGTCTAATAACTGCTTGTAGCTGGGAATAAGATGAATAATGTTGCGGTCAGATTTGCCTAAAGGAGCAAGTAAGTTAAACTTAAAGGCGTCTTTAACATTTGAATACAGCAGGTCTAGCTTGTTATTTCCTCGAGTGAAACCGGTCACAAACTGCTAGAAGTTTGTCATCATTTGTTCCAAAGTCACATGGTTGGAGTCGCTACATGTTATAACTGCATGGTTGGAGTGAGTCATCATTAAACTGTTGGTGACAGAATGAATCATTCCTATTGCTAAGGTCCCCATTTGCAAAAGTATAAACATTAATAAGAATGATAAGGATAATTTATTTCCCTGGGCAAATAACGTGGATGAATTCCAGCAGCCAGAATTTCAAAGTGTGAATTACAATCTGTAGTTTTAACTGTAATATGCTCCCTTTTACACTATTTCCTCATTGACAGTGATGAGCAGTCTACTTTCTATCTTTTTTCAACACCATGGTAGATCTCCTTCTGTTAGAATATATATATTTTACACTACTCAGAAAATTAACACTTACTCATTGCAGTTTAACACCAAGTAGGTTAAGCATCAAGGATATCAATCTGCCCCGTTAGGAAGCATGTGATTGTGAATCAGCTTCACCTGCTTTGGTGAAAATGAAAGTAACAACAGGTATACTTTAAAAGACACAGTAAGACAGCCCCCAAAAATGTAATGGTTTTGCAGGTGGTGGCTACAGACAATTGCTCTGTCTTTATCCTTCCTGACTTGATTCTACTATAGTTTTGTGTTTTGTTAGTGTCCTTGGTGCAACTGGTAGCATGAGACGGCACCTGCAGCTGATTCAGGTTGCAGAGGTAGTCCAGCTCTTTCAGGGTGGCACATCCATATGTGACATCACAAGAATGTTTGCGCTGTCTCCCAGCACAGTCTCAAGAGCACAAATGTGTCAGAAACAGGCTCCATGAGGGTAGCATGACAGAGAGATATCCATTACCATGCAGCTCGATTGGCATTCGCCAGAGAATACCACAGTTGGCAGTTCCACCATTGGAGCCCTGTTCTTTTTTAACAGATGACAGTAGGTTCACACTTAACACATGTGACAGATGTGAAAGAGTCGGAAATGCCATGGTGAACATTACACAGCTAGCAGCATCATCCAGCACGACCGGTTTGGCAGTGGGTCAGTGATGGTCTGAGGAGGCATACCTTGGAGGGTCAAACAGACATCCACGTGCTAGGCAATGGCACCCTGACTGCTGTTAGGTACAGGGATGAAATCCTCAGAGCCATTGTCAAACCTTTCGCTGGTACCCTGGGTTCTTCCTGCTGCAGGATAATGTCTGGCCTCATGTGGGCAGACTGTGTAATTAGTTCTTGGATAATGAAGGCATTGATGCCATTGACTGGCCCACATGTTTCCCACACCTGAATCCACTTGAGAACACTTTGGAGTGTTACATATCGGTGCATCTAACTCCACCAAGTAGTAATACAGGAGCTCACTGATGGCCCTGATCTAGGTCTGGGAGTAGATCCTCCAGGACGCCATCTGCCTTCTCATCAGGAGCATGCCCAGATGTTGCGAGGAGTGCCTACAGGTGTGATGAAATTTCATGCAAGTTGGGTCAGCCTGTGATTTCAATTTTTGACTTTGATTTTCGGTGTAATGTTGAATCCAGCTAGCAGTGGGTTGGTGATCTATCTATCTATCTAAACGAATTGCACAGTATTACTCGGTAAAGATTTTCCTCTTGACTATTTCATTAAGATCCATTTTGTGATTTAAGTGTTCCCTTAATTTTTTTGAACAGTGTATATTACATTAGTTATATAAGGTTTATATTTTAATGACCGTGTTCAGAAAAATACAGAGTGGCCATTTTAGTTGTCTTCTTATTCCATGTGTTTGAGCAGTATTCATCCTTCCTTTTTCTAACTCACTATGCAGAAATTTTTTTCTAACTATTACATTAGTTATATGAGGTTTATATTTTAATGACTGTGTTCAGAAAAATACAGAGTGGCTATTTTAGTTGTCTTCTTATTCCATGTGTTTGAGCAGTATTCATCCTTCCTTTTTCTAACTCACTATGCAGAAATTTTTTTCTAACTATTACATTAGTTATATAAGGTTTATATTTTAATGACTGTGTTCAGAAGAATACAGAGTGGCTATTTTAGTTGTCTTCTTATTCCATGTGTTTGAGCAGTATTCATCCTTCCTTTTTCTAACTCGCTATGCAGAAATTTTTTTCTAACTCGCTATTCAGAAAAGTTAAGATAGACATACAGTATCAGGGTCTATATGAGCATCCAGCCAACAACATTACTGTAATGAGAAAAAAACACAATTAATTTAAAAAGACTAAATGGAGAATAGCACAAGTGAGCTTGGCATTATCATAATTGGTTACTAATGGGTTATGGAAGCTGATATATGATCCAACCAAGGTTCCTTCTGTCTGTTACACATGAGATGATGCCATTGCAGTGGCCAAAGTAACATAAGCACTGAAGACTAGAGACGTGTAAAACAGTTTTGAAAAGAATTGCATCCACAAATAAAATATGCAGCGAGTTTGTGGAGCCATTCTTTTGAGTATTAATAATGCATGGTACTGGTGACATTATAATTGTTCAAGATGTTTTTTCATAGTATTAATTGTCCTAATGTGAGCTATGTGACTAGAAGAGAATGTCTGAAATCTGTTGGCAGTCTAGTGCACCTTCATTTTAACAACAACAAAAAAATAAACACAGCATCAGGGTCATGGGGCATACCAGTACAGGAAAAGTGCTGAAAAATACAAATTTTAAAATAATATGGAACCAGCATCTTGAGATTTCCTGTACTAATATTAAAAACCAGTTTTCCTCTCAATTCACTACCCTTAACCCCATACTCCTGCCCCTGACATGCTATTGCAATTGTGGAAAAACATCCACCACCACCAGTTTCTTCAATGTGAAGTGGACACTCCTCTCTTATTATTGTTTTGATGTGATTGGGGCTTCACGGGGAGACACCCACGCAAACTCCACCCCCTGTTTACTTTGACACGAACAGTACTGCACGGCTATCAAGTCTGCTTGAGTGAATGACGTAAATAAATGAAAATCATAAACATATAATAATAATTATAGTAAAAACTCCAGAAATTCCAAACTGATTACCCATTGCAATTTAAAAGAATATGGTTTCCTCTAAAATTGTGATTTGCAGTGAAGAAAGGTCAAGGCCAGTTATTAGAAAAATCAAGAACTGAAGTAATATTAGCCCCTGGCAATAAAAAAAAAAAAGTCGACTAATCTAATAAATAACCTGTCCCTCAAAATAACAATTGTGGATGACTCCATTAAAAATCTAATAAATATCAAAAACATACAGTACATGAAAAACTTTTATCATTAGAATATTAGCACTGTATTTTGTGATAAAGTGCAAAAAGGAAAGTAAACTCAAAAATCTCTCACGACTGTACTTCGTTCCAAAACTCTGGTTGTAATCCGATTTGGTCATGACCCGAAGTAATTTCTCCCATAGGATTGTATGTAAATACAATTCATCCGTTCCAGACTGTACGAACTGTATTTAAATATATTTTTTTAAAGATTTTTAAGCACAAATATAGTTATTTATACCATAGAATGCACAGTGTAATAGTAAACTAAATGTAAAAACATTGAATAACACTGAGAAAACCTTGAACAACAGAGAAAACTAACATTGCAAGAGTTTGCGCTATAGCGCTACGAACTGCTCGCTAAAAACACTTTTTTTAATGAGTTTTAAGCACAGGGAAAAAAATTAACATTTGAAAAATCCATAATTTAATAAACAACCAAGAAAAGCAACATTGCAACAATGCACGCTACGAACCGATCGCTGTAAAGAGAAGTGAAGTGGAGGTTAAAATCCAATAGAAAAAAGTCTTCATTAAATACGAGATTAAAACAATGCTCGAATCGGTCTCTTTAAAAATAAGCCCAGTGCATTCTTTAACTGCCTTCTCGGCCTAACGAGGCCAGCCCTCTCTCTCTCTCTCTCTCTCTCTCTCTCTCTCTCTCTCGTGTGTGTGTGTCTGTCTGTCTGTGTGTGTCTCTCTCTCTCGCGCGCATCTGTCTCTCTCTCGTGCGTGCCTGTCTCTCTTGCGTATCTCTCTCTCGCATGTCTGTCTGTCTGTCTCGCACGCGTGCGTGCGTGTGTGTCTGTCTGTCTCTCGCGCACGTGTGTCTGTCTCTCTCTCTTGCGCGCGCGTGTATCTGTCTTTCTCTCTCTCACACACGCACGCGCTGTACAGGGAGAGACTGAACACATGCGGAAATCATCGGCGCACACAAACTGAAAGGGAAACTGGCTTGTTTGTATACAGAGTGTGTGATCGTGAACAGATGCAAAAGTTTGGCAAACGTTTTGGTCGTAACCCGATTTGTACGTGTTCAGAGACGTTCGTGAACCGAGGTTCCACTGTATATTACAAGCCCTATCCTACTACTACATTATTGTCAGGGTTACGGGTCCTTTATGAAGTCCAGCATTCAGGAAAATAATTGACTATAGAATGCAGCGATTTACCAATCAGAATTAATAAAAGTAATTAGAATTTACAGCACTGTCTTGGTGGTGTCTTCATAGACGGAATGCTTCCGTCTTAAATAATCCAGCATAGTAGTTGTGCTGCTGTAATACACCATTTCACATTTACAGAATGTACAGAACTCAGTATTTGTCGTTTGCTTAACGTACTCTCGTAATTTAGAAGTCTTTTACATGAAGGACCTGAAGATGAACTAGATGCTGCCATGTTCATCTCTTGAAAGATGGTGAAAATGTGATGTGTTGACATATGCCGCACCAACCAATGTATTTAAATAATCGACTACGTTGATTACGTCGATACCCTGTAACAGCACTAAAATGTTGTATGCAAAAAAAGTACTGAGTTAGTTGCATAGTAATTCTGATTCATCCTATTAACCAATGGCACTATAACTGTGGCCCACTGCCTTTTGGGACTTTTCCCAGGTGAAGCTGGATATAGCACAGCTAGTATCTATACATATTAATAAAAGGCAAAGCCCTCACTGACTGACTGACTCATCACTAATTCTCGAACTTCCCGTGTAGGTGGAAGGCTGAAATTTGGCAGGCTCATTCCTTACAGCTTACTTACAAAAGTTAGGCAGGTTTCATTTCGAAATTCTACGTGTAATGGTCATAACTGGAACATATTTTTTGTCCATTTACTCTAATGGAGGAGGCGGAGTCACGTATCGCGTCATCACGCCTCCTACGTAATCACGTGAACTAAAAACAAGGAAGAGATTTACAGCACGAGTCAAACGCGGGAACGAAGGTAAATTACGTTAATTTTTGACTGTCTTTTAATACTGTGTAAGCATACATATTAACACATGTGCAATTAAACGTGTGCTTTTACGGGGTGATTTCTCAGGCTTAAAAGCTCGCCTTTTATCAAACGAGGGAACAAAGGTAACTGACGTTGTTCACTGTCTTTTAATACTGTGTAACCATACATATTTACACATGTGCAATTAAACGTGTGCATTTACGGGGTGATTTCTCAGGCTTAAAAGCTCGCCTTTTACTAAAAAGGTAAATGCAAAACTATTTTCAATCATTCTATGATCTGCTTCTCACAACTGAAGTCACCGTTGCTAATGTTACGTCACTTCCTGTCCAACCATAAGCGTTTCCTGGTAGGTAACCGGACACTCACTTCACTCCCTTTCGGGAATCGAAGCTCTGAGGTTTTCTTTTGTTCTTAATTAAAATTTAAAAGCAATACTTCACCGCTGCTAAGCCCCTCTAGCGCTGACGTCCGAGGTTCGATTACCGTAAGCAAGTGCAGTGAGTGTGTAATTACATTCACGGCATTCGTAGTCTGATTCACAATCTGATTGTATGGGTGGTTACCTACGAGGTAACGCTTATACTTGGCCACCAAGTCAGGTCGAAGTGATCACTCGAGTAAAGGCAGCTTCACAAAAAAACAGATCCTTAACAAACTGTTATTAGTATATTTTCCCTCAATTTAAAAACGTTTAATTTTCTTCTTAATAAAAATTTAAAAGCGATACTTCGCCGGTGCGAAGCGCGTGGATTTGACCGACTGACACATACAGACATATTCATCATGAGTGCAGGTACTTCGGAAAGAAAGCACCGTGTAAACCAGGGATGTGCAAAGTCATTCCTGGAGGGCCGCAGTGGCTGCAGGCTTTTGTTCCAACCCAATTGCTTAATAAGAAGCACTAATTGCTCTAGAAACACTTCTGCTTCATTTTAGTTATCTCCCTCGTTAAGATTTTGAACCCTTATTGCTTATTTAAGTCTTAAACAGCTGCATTCTTGGTTTTTAATTGCTCCTTATTAGCAATAAGATGCAAATGACAAAAGAAACCAGCAGTTAACCATTTTGCTTGTTACCCTTTACGCCTGTGTGTATTTATCATGCACTATTTGGTTTAATTAAATACTTGGAAGGAAAGAGAAGACAAAAAAGTCAAGGATTGAGAATTACCCATCCGTTTTACACTTCAAAATATTTGGATATCTTTAGAATGGAAAAAAAAAATCTAGGATTTGAGAATGACTTGACATAGCAGAGTTAAAGCACTAACAAGCCATGAAATGTAATTATTGGCAAGGATTGTTTTCTAATTAAACAACTGGGTTGGAATAAAAACCCGAGGCCACTGCGGCCCTCCAGGAATGACTTTGCACACCCCTGGTGTAAACCTAAAGTTTAAATTCAGTTCATAGACCTACAAAAGGTTGCTTTTCATTTGAGGCAAGATTGCATTCTCAAGAGTGTGCTTGCACGGATTCAGATATATATGTATATATATATGTATGTCTATATATAAATATGTAAGCTTATAAGTACTGCCTTACTTCTCTTTAAGAAAGGAAGATGTAATGATACTTGATTTAAACGATTCCATGTCTTCCTGGGTTTGCGTAGCTTATTGTCAATATCTTTACACCTGTTTTTAACACTTATTTACTGAAACGGGCTTTCACGAAAAAAGTTAGGGCTTTGCTACAGGATACACCCTCCACAAGTTAAGCAAGTAAAAATAAAATATATATTTCTGTTTTATTTAAACCTTTTAAGTTCGTATGCATAGCCCCATTTGGCTGTTTAATTTTTTTTTTTCTTTCTTCAGTAATATTTAATCTCCTTAAAGAAAAAGAACATATCCATTTTACTTTTTTTGTACCTCTTTAGTAATATTTTAGTGTAAAAGGATAACCAGTATTTAAACCTTTTATGTTACTTTATACATTTATTTTACACAATGTTGAAAAATTAATGAGAAAGCTACATATTTTGGCAGCTGCTGCTTTCATTTTCAATGAAATGAAAAAAGCTCTCCAAGAGAAAACGTCAATGAAGAACAAACAGTTTGCACTATCTAAAAATGAGAAACCCTCGTTTATAAAAGTTTGCTGCAGATGACTTAACTGAAAATAAATGAATACTTCCTATGTGTATAACACATATTTATCTATTTTACTTATGCCTTTATTCCACCAACTTACGACATCTGAGGTACAATTTGTTACATTACTTTTGTTTTTTGCAGCACAGGCAGGTGAAGTGACTTCCTCAGGGTCACACAGTGGTGTCAGTACCAGGATTTGAACTGACAAGCTCCGGGTTTACTGAAATATTACTGAACAAAGAAAAAAAAATGAAAACGGGCAAATACGGCTATGCATACAGATGTCCATCCGTCCATTATCCAACCTGCTATATCCTAAATACAGGAGCCAATAAGTACATATGTTTATATACAGTATATATATATATATATATACTGTATATAAACACTGCGGTGGGTTGGCACCCTGCCCGGGATTGGTTCCCTGCCTTGTGCCCTGTGTTGGCTGGGATTGGCTCCAGCAGACCCCCGTGACCCTGTGTTTGCATTCAGCGGGTTGGAAAATGGATGGATGGATGGATGTATATAAACATATGTATATATATATGTGAATGTATGTATGTATATATGTATGTCTATATATATATATATATATATATATATATATATATATATATATATATGTAGATATGTAAATTTGTATATGTATATATATGTTTATGTGGATGTGTATATGTGTATATACGTATGTATATGTAGATATGTGTGTATGTAGATATGTATATATATGTTTATATGTGTGTCTGTGTGTCTGTATGTGTATATATATATAAAAAGACAGCAACACTCATAACAATGACAACACAATTACATTGACAATCATGTTACGTTATTTTTAAAATGTTTCCTTTTTTTTTTTTCATAACCTCTTTAACACACTACTTCTCCGCTGCGAAGCGCGGGTATTTTGCTAGTATACATATATATCATGTCTTTTAAATGTTAGCCCCTCAGATGGTCCCAATTGCTAAGTACAGTGGAACCTTGGTTCACGACCATAATTCATTCCAAAACTCTGGTCATAAACCGATTTGGTCGTGAACTGAAGCAATTTCCCCCATAGGATCGTATGTAAATACAATTAATCCGTTCCAGACCATACGAACTGTATGTAAAATTTTTTTTTTTTTTTAAGTTTTTAACCACAAGTATAGTTAATTAAACCAGAGAATGCACAGCGTAATAGTAAACTAAATGTAAAAACATTGAATAACACTGAGAAAACCTTGAACAACAGAGAAAACTAACACTGCAAAAGTTTGCACTATATCGCTACCAACTGCTTGCTAAAAACACTTTTTTTTTTTTTTAATGAGTTTTAAGCACAGGGAAAAAAATTAACCACATGGAAAAAAATTAACATTTGAATAAACCCCCAAGAAAAGTAACATTGCAACAATGCACGCTACGAACCGATCGCTGTAAACAGAAGTGAAAACAAAATCAAGCCCAGTGCATTCTTTAACTGCCTTCCTACCTTATGCGTCCAGCTCTCTCTCTCTCTCTCGCTGCCTGTGTGTGTGCGTCTGTCTCTCTGTCGCGCTGCTTGTGTGTGTGCGTCTGTCTCTGTCTCGTGCTGCCTGTGTGTGTGTGCGCGTCTCTCTCTCGCGCTGCCTGTGTGTGTGTCTCTCTCGCGCTGCCTGTGTGTGTGCGTCTGTCTCTCTCTCTTGCTCGCTGTACAGGAAATGCACAGGGAGAGACTGAACATGTACAAACCAAAAGGGAAACTGACTTGTTCGTATACCGAGTGTGTGGTCGTGAACCGAGGCAAAAGTTTGGCGAACTTTTTGGTCATAAACCGATTTGTACATGTACCGAGACGTTCGTGAACCGAGGATCCACTGTATCAGTATCAGGGATGCTTTTGTTAGTGTTTCTATTTCATGTTATCATATTGTTGGTTTTTGCTTTGACCTGGTTGCCTTTAGTATACAAATTACTTGCTTTCCTTCCATGTACAGTTTGTCTTCATGTTAGTAGACAACAAATAAAAGAACTTAGGCTCATCCAACATTTCACATTGACAGCTTTTGTGTATGTGTTATCATTACAACAGGAAACACCTAGCCAATTAGAACTACTTAGCAGTCAGTTGTCCTAGAAAACTAGTAGTATTTAAAATATTAAACGACAATGGCAAATTTTTGAGCTTACTGGTATCCATTGCCATAATTTGCTAGATGTGTGCCTTATTGCCTCTGAGTATGAACTCAATTATCTTTAGGAAAATAATTAAAATGACTGAAACGTGCTGATGTATGTTTCTATGAAAAAGTGTATTATGTCCCACACTTGTAAGTTTTAATCGGAATGTTTTTGTTTTAAGGCTTGAAGAATGTAGGATAATGTCATCTGCAAAAAGGCCCCTGTGGTTGAATTGGGAGAATCCAGATATTATGTCTGAGCTCCTTTTTCAAAATAATGAGATCATCTTTAAACATGGAGATGGTAAGATCATTTTTTGTTAATATTTGAAAATCACTGCTAAGGATATTTAAAAAGTCACACATCCAAAAGGCACGAACTGGAATTGGGCATATTATTATTGTTTTAGTGTTATAATTAAATTATCAGATTGATTTGTGAAATTTAAAAAAATTTATTTTATCATTTAAATAATCCTACAATTTTCCATTTTTCAACAGATCTGAGGCAAGATATGCTTACTCTTCAAATCATAAGAATAATGGAGAATATTTGGCAGAACCAGGGCCTTGATTTGAGGTAAACATAGTCCTTGCAAACTAAAAATACCCTAAGTTCTTGTCAATAAGCCGCGGCTTATCTAAGGAAAAAAGTTGTGAAAATGAAAAAATAGAATATCGGCTTATACATAAGTCCGGCTTATACATCCATCGCGGGGGTTGCGTTCCAGAGCCACCCGCGAAATAAGAATATCCGCGAAGTAGAAACCATATGTTTATATGGTTATTTTTATATTGTCATGCTTGGGTCACAGATTTGCGCAGAAACACAGGAGGTTGTAGAGAGACAGGAACGTTATTCAAACACTGCAAACAAACATTTGTCTCTTTTTCAAAAGTTTAAACTGTGCTCCATGACAAGACAGAGATGACAGTTCCGTCTCACAATTAAAAGAATGCAAACATATCTTCCTCTTCAAAGGAGTGAAGCAAACAAATCAATATGTCTGTTTGGCTTTTAAGTATGCGAAGCACCGCGGCACAAAGCTGTTGAAGGCGGCAGCTCACACCCCCTCCGTCAGGAGCAGACAAAGAGAGAGAGAGGGAGAGTTTGTTTTTCAGTCAAAAATCAATACGTGCCCTTCGAGCTTTTAAGTATGCGAAGCACTGTGCAGCATGTCTTTTCAGGAATCAGCTTTACAAAAGATAGCAACGTGAAGATAATCTTTCAGCATTTTTAGACGAGCGTCCGTATCGTCTAGGTGTGCAAACAGCCCCCCTGCTCAATCCCCATACGTCAGGATCACAGATAGTCAGCGCAAGAGAGAGAGAACAGTAAGCCGGGTAGCTTCTCAGCCATCTGCCAATAGCGTCCCTTGTATGAAATCAACTGGGCAAACCAACTGAGGAAGCATGTACCAGAAATTAAAAGACCCATTGTCCGCAGAAATCCGCGATATATATTTAAATATGCTTACATATAAAATCACAATTTAAATGACCGCTACGCGCTCGTGTTGACTCGGCGACGCCCAGAGCAGAAAGAACGCGCTCCGGCCGCTCCAACCGCGCCATGCGGGGAGTGAGAGAGACGGCAATATCTCACACTCTCTCCCCCCCTTAAAGAAATTAAATGGGCGCGAGTGAGACCACTGACCTCCCTCCCTTCTATTAGTTATAGGTTATAGTACGTTCGGCTTATCCATGAGTCCGGCTTATCTATGATACGATTTTATTTTAAAAATTCGTATGATTTTTGGTCTCCGGCTAATACATGAGTCCGGCTTATAGACAAGAACTTAGGGTAAATGACTTGAGAATTTAGTAGGCTTGCCTGCATTTTTATTTCAGATTCATGCATTATTGCTACTTCAGATTACACTGTTTAATGACTTTCTCCTGCTGTTTTGTATAGAATGCTTCCATATGGCTGTTTATCAATTGGAGATTGTGTGGGGCTTATTGAAGTTGTACGAAGCTCGTACACTATGATGCACATTCAGTGTAAAGGAGGACTCAAAGGAGCTTTACAGTTTAATAGCCATACATTACATCAGTGGCTTAAAGACAAGAACAAAGGGGAAATGTAAGTGTCAAACGAAGCAATTGCCAGTAAATAAACACTGATGATGTATTATTGAGAGTCTGCAGAAATGCCACTAACACCTTTAATAAACTGGTGTAGAGTATCATTTATTTCTGACAGTACTGGCATTATGCACATAGCATGATAATAGTGCCAAAGTTATAGTACGAAAGACTGAGTGGTGTTAAACACACTTGAAATAGTATTATTTTGTTGATTTTATTGGAGACAATTCAAAAGATCCTTGGTAGTGATCTTCTAGGAAAGTATTGTAATATAAAAAGTCCTATCAAAACAAAATTGCAGTTTCTGCTTTTGGGTTTTATAGGTATGATGCTGCCATAGACCTTTTTACACGTTCCTGTGCTGGTTATTGTGTAGCCACGTTTATCCTTGGAATTGGAGATAGACACAATAGCAACATCATGGTAAAGGATGATGGACAGGTACAAATAATATATAATAATATTTTGTAGCATCTGTGTTTCTGTTGTTTTTAAATGATTCAACCCAAATATTCAATATTTTTGTTTTCTGTGTTGAATTTAAAGTTGTTTCATATAGATTTTGGTCATTTTTTGGACCATAAGAAGAAGAAGTTTGGCTACAAGCGTGAACGTGTACCATTTGTCTTAACTCAGGACTTCTTAATTGTCATAAGTAAAGGAGCCCAAGAATGCACAAAAACAAGAGAGTTTGAAAGGTTTGTGAAACAACGTTATGATACAGTTTTCTTTTTACCTGTATCATACTTAATGTATGTCTCCTAAATTAGGTAAATGTGAAAATATTACATGCTATTATAGTTTTAAATATTTCTGGCATTTGTTTACTGTGCAATAAGTAATATATGCAGGGACGTTTGAAATCCGTATGTCTTTTCAGTGCTATTAATAAGTAAAGTTCAGCATTTTAAGAATTTTAACATTTTTTTTTTACCTTGAACTGTGTAACAAATCCATATTATAATTTTTTTTTAAGATTAAACCACCTGTTTTCTGTTTCCATTCAGCTTCATGTAATCTCTTTATATTTTGTATGCTTTTAGTAAGACATTAGCTATATTTCAAATACATTTATACTCCCTGATCGTGTGTTTTTTTTTACCCCCCCAGGTTTCAAGAAATGTGCTATAAAGCTTATTTAGCAATTCGACAGCATGCCAATCTTTTCATAAACCTCTTTTCTATGATGCTAGGTTCAGGGATGCCAGAGTTACAGTCTTTTGATGACATTGCTTATATTAGGAAGACATTGGCATTAGATAAAACAGAACAGGAAGCCCTGGACTATTTTATGAAACAGATGAATGATGCTCACCATGGTGGATGGACAACAAAAATGGACTGGATTTTTCATACAATACGACAACATACAATGACCTAAAATACATTAGTACAATAGAAGTGACTAAATGGAAAGGCCATGTTGTGCAATGTTGCACGTAACTTCTGAACCACAGAATGGACAAAGAAATATCTAGCAAGCACCTTCACAGCACTGAAAAATCGAGATAGACTGGGAGAACATACTGCCCTCATCCTGGACAAAGCAGAAGCAGGACTTAACAGTAGTGTTGAAGGCTTCACTAGTTAGTGATGCCTTTTGCACTTATGTTTTTGCTTTTAAATTTCCATCTGTAAGACACTGGGTTAGTAAGTATATTCCTTGGTTTATGTATTTGGAAAGCTTCTTGCCACGTGTGGTTGGAGGCAGAAAGGTTCTCCTTTACATCATGCAATACAAAGTGTTGCATTTTGATTTATTTATGAAATATATTTTTATTTGTTTTATGAGAACCCCATGGGTTCTCTTGCTTTATTTTTTATGTTGGAAGGGCTTAAACTATTTTTAATCCATAAAAAAATGCAGCTAAAATGGCGTAGTCCCTACAACTGCACTGTTAGTTCTTTATTGATTGGTTTAGTACAATAATAAGGTCATGCGTATTTTACTCCCTGTTGACATTTACATGCTGCATTAATGGTTGCACAGATTTTTATATGTATGAAACCTATAAAATATCCCAGCATTTGGTTTGCTTTAATGCTAAACAAATTCTGGTTGCTTATGATTTACAATTACAGACCTGTATTTCTTGGTTTGATACACAATTCTCAGACCGTATCTGTCATGTGGGTGGTCTTCAGCAGTGTGGGTAATCTGTTGTAGTTACTGAAATAATGACACAGTCCATTACATCCTTTCCTTTTCCATTTGTCTGCGGTGTTGCATTGTAAATTTGAAGCTGATAATTTATTAAATCACCAATAACAAAGTATTTTTAAGACCCTTTTAGAAAATGAACGTTTTACTGTAGGCAAAGTGATACACATCAGTATTGAAGAAACTTTTTATGCAAATATAATCCACAATACACTAATGTGTTGTTATTCTATACATTGGCACTTATTTCAAATATTTCTGTAGTCCTGCAAATAGAAGTCGATTCAATGCCCTTCTTTTAATTAAAATGATGCAGAATATTTAGCATTGAGTTATTATCATGAATATTTTGAGGTATGACCCTTATAGTCTCATTTCAAAGTAAGATCATTTTTGTGTAAATTGCATAACACACTCATAGTGATATTGTTCTAACAGTTTTACATATTTTTCATTTGGCACGGTTTGTTTTGACAGCTGCTGTTTACCTAAAATTTCTGTCCTCTTTTCTAAAAAAGCTAAGTACAGATAGAACAAATATAAATACATCATGCAACAATACTACCGATCCATTTCTGCCAACATCAGTCAGGAAGGCTGATGTATGCCTTTCAGTTTTTACACTAATAAAATGCAATTTCAGGATGTCTGAAGTTCTTTATGTACAGTTTTAGATACAAAACATAACAAATTCAAGTAAAAATAGACACTTAAGATTATACTACTTAAAACTCTATGCAGGACACATCCATCCTTTGATGCTACAGTCTCAGTCGTATAAAATATTTAGGGAGCAGTTATATTTTTGACAGCTACTGCTGCACCGGGGTCTTGACAATAAACTTATTTTTACTATAGTAGAAATGATGAGTGTGTGGTAAATTGATTCGTTTTCAGTCTACCAAGGGCCTCAAGTGTTTTGCTTTTTTTTCCCCTCCACTTGCTTTATTTGGGGCAATAAGGGCCATCTTATTACTACAATCAGTTTTTTATACCTAGCTTTAGTAATCATTAAAATAGAAGATAAGTATTGATTTTTTTTAACTTTTGTTTCTCATTTCTTTGCTATTTAAGAATGTATGCAATGTATATAAGAACTTGATGTGTACACAAAATAATTACCTCTATCAAATATATACTTTATAATTTATTATTGTTCTGCCCTCCTCCTGCCATACAAATATATAAGTGGCATATTTGTTATAGCTCTGTTTTTTTTTTTTTTGACAGTAATGAATGGATATTAAATACATTAGGAATTTATACAGATACAAAAAAATATTGTTATTTAAGAGTAATCATATTTTTGTTCCCGAAACTAACTACCTACCTCTTAGGTGAAATTTTCTTGAAACAAAAAAAAAAAAAAAAACATTTCAGGTTAATCCATTTTGTGTGAGTTTACAAACATACTCGCTAACATAGAGGGCGTTTGTCTCTCTATATGTGTCCAAGAGGTATTTGGATTACCTGAAAAATGTAATTCTTCAAGGCTATGGTAGAAAAATAACTATTTTAAGAAATAGGTTAAACAAAATAATACATTAGTGATATATAGTGCCAGTTAGTTTTTTCTGTTCTCATGAACTCAGTTATAATCTGTGAACAAGTGCAAAATAATGCATGTATATTTAAGTTTACTAAATTGGTGCTTTAATAAGTTACAGAAAAATGGTACTACATTTAACATTTTTTCACATTTATTTTAAGGTGATGCAGTTAACAGCATGTAGGTTGACACAGAAGACATTGAGGGGATATTTATTTAAAAAAAAGTTTTGTTCTACATAGACTGCTGGTTATGAAGAGCTTATTTGCCACTGAACTGTTACCTTTGTGCAAAATGCTTCTTTTGTTTTTCTGTGAAACACACATGCACTGGAGTCTAAACATCTTGACTCCTCATGGACAGCACTGCACTTTCTCGTAGAATTTGTGTAGGCTTGTGAAGCTGAAAGCCTGAGTCAGTAAAAGTGAAGCCTCAGCACTAAATACTTTGTTGAGAAGATTTTGTCAGAAAGAGCTAGTTTTTCAAATTGGTCTTCTTTCCTCCTCATTATATAGAGGTTGTGTGTGTGTGTGTGTGTGTGTATATATATATATATATATCTCTCTCTCTCTATCTCTCTCTCTCTCTCTCTCTATATATATATATATATATATATATATATATATGAATAAATAATTTATATACGCACACACATATATGTTCATTTTTTTAAATGAATCCTACAGTGCTAGGATTTGGATTTATTTTAGTATAGGGTTATTTTTCAGTGGATATTTTTCTTTCACATTTTGTTACGCAAAATGTTTTAGAGAACAAAGAAATAGTCAATATAGAACTAAGTTGGAAAGTCAGGTTGTTAATTAAATTGGAAATAATATAAAATTGTAGCAATTTTCAAGAAATTCAAAGGTAATGGGTCCCCGAAAAGAGATTTAGTTATAACCCAATTGTGCTGAGGAAAAGCTTCCCTTCGATAAAGGAAAGCTGCTTGATATTCGCCAGAGAGAAAGTGATGCTGCTAACAATGCTAGTCCACTTTTAAATCTACCTCTTCAATGTCTAGACTCTGTCTCTTTTGAGCCTGACCTCTGTCGCACAGATGCAAGAAAGGTCTATGTGGTGCACACTTGTCATCAAAATGTATTCTTTAATAGTTTAATAAAATTGTTGAAAAATTTTCTATATTATGTTTTGAAATGTGCCTTTTCATAAAGCACATAGAGAGTGGGATTTAAGAAATAGTTTAATTTCCAAGAACTGAACAGTTTCTCACTTAATGACTCTAAACTTTGTTTCCACCTGGATTCTCGTTTAAAAAAATACATTACATAGCAAAGCATATTTTAAACACTGGACCCAAAGATATTTGGTAAATTCTTCTGAAGTTAATAAAATGCATCAGTTGTATGATCTAAGAAGATGATTTAAAATACAGTAGCAATGTGTAGATTATATTTTAGTGTGCAGTTGTAAATATAAGAATGAATACTAATTAAATATGTGTAAATATTTTTAATTTATTTAAATGCTCCTTATTGCCACAGCATTGGATTTGTGGCATAGCACAAGTAACATGTCTGAATTAAAATGTAAAGGATGGAAGTTTCTGCTATTAAGTGGGTCCATGTTGTTATTTTAGGCAGAAGAAAGGTTGTATGATAATCCAGTGTATTTAAAAAGTAACCTTCAAGAAAGTGTCCAAGAGTATTTCAAAATATACTAGTTCAGTTCCATTGGTAGGCATAGTTTTTTGGTTTGATTATTTGAAGAACATACCTTTTTATTAAACTATAAAGAAACACAATGAGAAGTCTGCTTGCCTCCAATAGAATTATTTCTTGTTAATATGTCTAGATTTGCTGTTTCTGTTAACTCTGTTGTTTAATATGCTTTTCCACAGAAATGGAAGTATAGTGGGATTTAGAGGAATGTGCTGCTTGTGTAAAAATTGGGTTAGAATTTGAATGTTGCTGAAAAACTGTCCAGTGTAACAAATTGGAGAATTATTTTTTGTAAGCATGTCTGCCCACTGGATATTAGTAGTTAAAACGTGTACAGTAGTTACATTGTCATTTATACATTTTAATATAAAATGTATTAGTCCTTACATGTTATTGCTTTTACAAAAAAAATATTTATGAAACATATTTTGAAATGTGCATTGCAACTCCATGATTGTATGTGCTCTTATTTCATTTACCAGCTTTGTTAATTTATCCTTTTTCTTTAAAATGAAAACTGATTAAAGCTGCTATAGAACCCAAAAACACAGTGGTAGTTTAGACAATCTATCACAAAAGGCCTATATATTGTGTTCAATTTTGTGCCTTCTTCTTGTGTAATAAATACCATATAATAGGGTTTTTCAAAAACTTTTAAAAGCAGTTAGGTTGTTGCTTTTTTGAGGGGGATGTGGGGTGTAGTAGTGAAGACGTCAAAGAAAGCCTTGGTTATAGATCTGTAAAGTGCATGTGGATTCTTCTAATAAATCCATAGCAATAAAAGAAGCTATTTTTTGTAAGCCTTTTTATGCCTGCTCACAACATACAAAAGCCTGTATGAAGTGTGATGCCACTGCACAGAAAACACACATAGGGTTAGGAAAACCTGCTGCTGCGGCTGAGTTTAGTTAAAGTATGGATGGAGGATTTAAGGTTTTTTTTTTGTTTGTTTTGGTTTTTTTTTTCCTGTAACTACAGATGGGTTGCCAGCTATGCTGAATTGTTTAAGTAAAAGTCACCCAAATCTTGTATATTAATTTTTTTTTAAAGTATCCATAGCTTTATTTTTGTGTAAATTATGCCTTTGGGTTTCCAGTGACATTTTAAGAATCCTTAGGAAACTGGCTGATGTAAACCAGTCCAGACTGAAGTTTTGACTGGATACCAAAGCCTTTGTTGTGCAGATGTAATATACATTGCAGTAATTCATTTATATGTACAGCAAAATTGAGAATATACATCTCTCTCTCTCTCTCTCTCTCTCTCTCTCTCTCTCTCTCTCTCTCTCTCTCTCTATATATATATATATATATATATATATATATATATATATATAATATACATATACACACTGTATATAAAATAAAAGTATTGTATGTATGTGTGTGTGTGTGTATGTATATATATATATATATATATATATATATACACATACATACATGTATATAAAATAAAAGTTTAGATTACATTTGTTAATAAATGAACACTAATGTGATTTCGTTTGTCTTTTTTTGTATTTTGTGTTACACTTAATGAATTCATACATTAAAATCTCATTATAAATAATCCAATAATAGTAAATTTCAGTTTTTCACTCCTTTAGTTCACATAACCTCTGGGTGTTTTATAAGTTTATTCAGCATTATTTTTCTGGATATTTTGTGATATTTCACAAACCCATTCATGAGCTTTGAATAGTTGTTACAAGTGGACAAGTTAGGTTCTTGCTGCAGTCATGTAGATTTTTGATTGTCTATATATTTTGTAATTGTCAGAAAGATCATTCTCGCTGGTATTATCTGAAGAATGTATTCGACAATGTAGTTTATGACCAAGAAAAAAGTTTACATCAAGAGAAAGTATGTATCACAGGTTATTTTCTTTTTCATGTAGCAACAAGCCTGAAGCAAATACATTTTGCATCAATTTGGTAGCCTTATACTGCTGATTTAATTTTGAAAGAGCATGGTTATTTATATTACTACATTTCTTACCTTTTGTTTTTTTGTGCAGGCCACGCTTGGTGGGGCAGGCCCCAGTTTGTACTTCCACTTTAAATGCCAATGATGAAGTGATTCTGGTGTTTTGCTTCTGATTTTTTTTTCTATTAATATTATGTGATTAAAGGTTTTACTTGAATGTTTTGTTTGCAAAGCCGTTTGATTGTGTTCTGAATGTGTTGTAGCAGTTTATTTATTACACACATTTTCCTATCGGTGATGAATGTTTAAAAGCACCTAGACTTGGGCCAGACTCTAGGGTGTAGAAAACGGACCCCTTACCTGCATTCATATTACGCATGCCTTACTTTAGGGAAACTTTATGACTGTGACTTTATTATAAGGCAGGAGACTTTGTGAGTTTCAAATATGAAGTCCATTTATTTAAAAACAAAAAATGCATTCACATGTTTTATATGCTCAAAATTAATCTTTCACATTTAGTATTCCTGCTTAATAAGAGTTGTTTTGAAAAATATCACCAATAATCTATCACGGGAGAATCACTACTTTTCTCAATGAAAAGGCAAATACTTGGCATAAGACTGCACTTTAGATGTTTTTGTGTTTTTATTCAAGTAAGTAGCAACAATCTGTAGTTTAATCTATAATCTGTCATGCATTGTACTGTTTTAGTAATTGTTTATTTTGTATATTGTCTGTCTTGGTTATTTTGGGTGATATGTGATTAATGCATAAATAAAGTTATTTAATGTGGTGTTTATTACAAATCTAGCCTAGAATGTTTAACAATGCAAAATTTTAAAGCTTCCTGTATTTAATTTTTTAAGCATGCCTACATACACTCCTGTGCCTTTCTGATTTTTAATAGGAGAAAAGAAGTAAGTACTGTTTATCGCTGAGTCATGTACACTTACAGAATAATGTGTGTGTGCACCGACACATTCACTGATACACATAAAATGAAGGCTTAACTGACACTGAGTGGGTTAACATATAATAAGAAGTATTCATACTTAAAGCCAAACATGCCAGGATGGCAGAAGGAGGAGAAAATAAAGGCAGTAACAGACCAAAGTAGTGAGGGACAACATGTTTTAAGTAAACAAAAACTTACAACACTTAAAACTGAATGGAATCATTTGAGTGTTGAAAATATACATCTACTGTGGTGGGCTGGTGCCCTGCCTGGGGTTTGTTCCTGCCTTGCGCCCTGTGTTGGCTGGGATTGGCTCCAGCAGACCCTTGTGACCCTGTAGTTAAGATATAGCGGTTTGGATAATGGATGGATGGATAAATATACATCTACAGACATTCAAAGGAGCAACATACTGTATCATGAACTAAAAGTAAGCTTGGCAGGTGGCCATTTTCAGAACTAAATTGCATCGCTCGTGAATAAGACTATATGAAGACAACAGTGATAACAAAATAAATCTAGATAATTTAAATGCAATAGTATGTGATCATTTAGTCCATTCTACATGACGAACACACTGTGTTTGAAAATATGCAGCTTCTAAATGTAAAATCCACTTGCGAAAAAGAAAAAATTTGTAGACTTTGCTAATTATACTTGATCCTTGATTTCTTTATGTTTAAGTCTTTCTTCGTTCATTACCCAATCAGTTAATCCATAGTCCAGTACATATTAAGCTGTTAATGCCTGTTGAAATTTAACCTATCTTTCTATATTGAATTGTGACTGCTCAGTTCCAAGAGCATCAGCTGTTTTCAGTATTTCCATCGCCACTCTTAAGTGGAATCCTGGAGTAACCTCTTTCCAGTGTTTTCAACACATTTTACAATTTCCCATTTCCAGTACCTACAGCTTGGTCCATCTGTTTTCTTACAATATCATTGTCCAATATTATTTCCTGTGTTGTTTATTCCCATCTTTCATCTACTTCTCTGTTCTTTTGCCAGATCTTCTTGCTTTGATGGTCCCTTCACACTTGATATACCCTGTTTTCCTACTCTCGTCGTCTTTTTAATCAATTTGTATTGCAGATTATGACCAATTATGTCTACATACCTAGATTGAAACAAAGGGCTGCACGTGGTATTTATTGATTTAGAGAAGGTATATGATAGAGTTCCCTGGCAAGAAATGAGATGTAAAACAGAGAATGGAGTACCAGAGACGTATGTAATGACTACTGAGGATATGTATGAGAGTGCCTGCACACAAGAGAGAAGCAGTGTAGGACTAGCAGATGGATTTGCAGTTAAGGTTGAGTTGCATCAAGGATCATTATTAAGGCCATGTCTTTTTACTCTAGTTATGGATGTTATTGCATGGTGGAAGAATGGATCAGGCCACATGGCATATGTTATTTGCAGATGACATTGTGGAATGTAGCACCAATCACAATATTGTGTAATGCAAATTGGAGCAGTGAAGAAGTGCTGTGGAGCATATGCGTTCTAAGATTAGTAGGAAGAAGACAGAATATCCAAGATATAAGGGGCAAAAAACAAGATGGAGAAGTTAACCGTCAGGGAAGAAGGCTTTAAAGGGTGGAACAGTTATGGGAGTATGCGACTCGGTGGGTCTTGTTACAAGTTGGGGGTATCCACTTTCATTCAGACATCACAGGTGGCTGTACAGGACTTTGATCAGGTGGTAATGGTATAGAACAAGAAACATTGGGTCAGAGATCCAAGGCTTCTGGTTCATTAGGGGCTAGGAATAAGTAAAGCTGCATGTCAGTTGCAGAGCTATGGTAGTTCATCTGGTGTTTTGACTTAATCTGGCCCTAAATAGATCATTGTGGTACACCACATGCAACATCATAAATCCCTGAACTACAATTGCCACAACTAACAAAGCATTTTCTGCCTGTTAAATAAGACAAACCAGCTTAAGACACTGAGAGGTGGCACATTAATTGATTGAGGCAATTTATTAGAATACTGTGATCTGTGGTGGTCTTAATTCTGTACTCCGGTCTAGTTGAACAAAAACAGGTATGTGGCCTCTGTCTGCATTAACCCACACATCATTTACTACTTTACATAGTGCAGTTTCTATATTATGATTTATTCTAAAACCTGGCTGAAACTTGTAAAGAATATAATATTTGTTGAAAAACGACTTGTACTACAGAAATAAGGATATTGAGATGGATGTGTAAAGTAACAGCTTGGTAAGATCAGGAATCAGGCTGTCATGTAGATTTAAAGTTGAGAAAATCTCAAGGAAAAAACAGAAAACAAGAATAAAGTGATATGGGCATGTAAAACGGAGAGAGGTAAACAATGTGGGGAGAAGATGTGGACATGTTTTAGGATGACTCCCAACTGGTTGTGCTGGCAGGGAAGCATCCAAGGGGGCATCGATCAAATGTCTAAGCCACCTCAATTGGCTTGTCTCAACACTATTCCAAGCCTCTCCTGGATGTCTGCACTTCTTACCCTGTTTCTAAGGGAGAGCCCATCCACCTTGTTGAGAAAGCTCATTTAAGCTGCTTGTACCTACAATCTCATCCTTTCAGTCATTACCCAAAGCTCATCATCATAGGTGATGGTAGGTACCTAGATTGACTAGTACATCTATAAGTTGGTATAGCGCCCACTTAACTTCATTTGCTGCAACAATCTGTCAATCTCACCATCTGTTTTCCCCTCATTTGTGGACAAGATCCCAAAATATTTAAACTTCCCCAATAATTTGCCTCCCAACAATTTATTTCTTGTGGCACTCCTTGTGCGATTTTGAGCTATACAATGGGCTTTAACAGGCCATTTAATGACCTCCAAGACTTTACTCCCTAAAACAAGAAAAAACAAAACAGAAGAAATCTTGGGAAAGGCAATTCAGAGAGAGACCCCTTTCTGGGTAGGTTAGCCATGCAGTTGGTGTCAAAAGATGGGGTAAATACAATACACAAATCAGAACACAAGTAACTGTCTTAACAGAGATAGATGGCCAATCCATCATCACCACCTCAAATACAATCCAATAGTAATGATAGTACAAACTACAAAGCAAGATGCAAGAATTGATTATATTACTCACTAAATACAGAACTATCACATATGAGGATACAGATTTTCTCAGAGTCCTGGAGACCTCTGCCAGTAAGTTGTTTTCCCCCCTACTGGCCATGCCGCAATTGAGTCAGTGCTGGACCGGCCAGTCTAATGAAAGGACCCTTCTACCTGATGATTCCAGAGAGGACTTTTCCATAGGCAGGCAAACAACATGGCAGTAGTGAGTACAGGGATAAGAAACAGAATAGGCAAGCATTAATAACGGTTTATAAATCTCATTTTACATATGTTTTTGTGCTTATGGCTAACAACACAGATGCAGTATGCACAGTTAATCAGCAGCTCTACTCAGGGTATGGTAAGCTGAAGCAGTGAATCGTCAGCCGGGAGTTAAAAGCTGAAAGTGAAAGAGCATCTCTTATAGTAGCAGGCAGACCATTCCACAGCTTTCAGGCCCTGTAAATAAAAGCTCGGCCTCCCACTGTTATTTTATTAATCCTTGGAATTATAAGCAGACCAGCATCTTGAGATCTTAATGTATGCAAAGAATTATTATGTTCTGGTTTATAAGTCATAAGTTCAGATAGGTAAGCAGGGCCTTGGTTTTTTAAGGCTTTATATGTTAAAAGAAGGATTTTGAAATCGGCCTTAAACTTAACTGGGAGCCAGTTAAGGACTTGAGAGCTGGAGTTATGTGTTTGTATTTTCTTGTTCTTGTAATAATTCTTACAGCAGCATTTTGGATGAACTGAATGCTGTAAAAAGTACAATTTGAACATCCAGTGAACACCGCTTTTGCAGTAGTGAATTCCAATAGAAATAAATGCAAGAATTAATTTCTCAGTATCCTGCATATTTAAAAAAAGTTTCATTTTCCATTCCATTAATTTTTTAAGAACGTTTTTGATAGTTGACATGCTAGTGTCAAAGATAATGCCTAGAGCATGGGAAAGGCGCTATAGAAATAGAATGTATTATCATTATTAGATTGTAGGCTTATTCAGTAAAACTACCGGCGATGAAAAAATATTCTTGCGATCAGCATTATTCCCTCCAATAATTAACATCTCTGTTTTATCTGTGTTCAAAGACAAGCCGTTCTCATCCATCCACTCCTTTAACTCACTAACACATCTAATGAAGGATGACATCGGAAACACATCATTTAGTTTAAAAGAAAGGTATAATCTGTGTACAAGTGAAAATTAACATTGTTTTCTAATGATAAATCCCAGTGGAAGCATGTAAAGTGAAAACAGTAAAGGTCAATCCAACTTTCTCCTGCTGAAGTCCAATGCCACAAAAAAGGACAACATGCTTTCTAAAATTCATTCCCATTGTCACCATCTACCAAAATGTCTGTGATTTGGACAAAAGAAGAAAATGTTGCCACTACAGAAAAATGGTAAGTGCTTTAAAAATGACAATCTGTGAGGTAGCAGTTGTTATAAGGTGTAATCATAGATCATTTGAGTCCAGAATCCATTAACCTGTAAACTTGACCAAAGCCTGAGTACAATGGGTTTCCAGACTGTTAACTCCTGAAATGAACATCACTACATCTAATATTCCAGTCAGAATCTCAAGCCACTGTTTAATAAATGGGAATGAAACATTGATATGTCACTACAAACTGGAGACCAAACAACAGTCTAAACCAGGGATTCTCAAACTTGGCCCTGGGGATCCACTGCTATTGAGTGTCAACAAGCCAAGTGAGCTGCACCATAAGAAATTGCTTAAACTGGTCCCTTAAACAGAACATAGACATTTACCTGGAAATGACATCAATATTTGTTGAATATCATTTGGAGTTGGATAAAACAAGGATAACCTTTCTTTGGTGTTTTAAGCGAAAAAGCATATGTGAGTAAGCAAGCGAAGAGCAACAGGAAACTTTGATAGCGCACAACCTCAAAGAAAGTGAAAGGCAGGGAACAGCAACTGCTGCATGTGCTACATAAAAACTCAATTATGTCACACGTGGTTTGAAAATTGTTTGCACTCGCAACATTTTTTTTTTTAAATGCTGAAAAACAAGAGAAATTACATGAGATCAGTTTAAGGTAAAATAACAGACATATTGTAGAAAAATACCTTTAGCCATGGGGGTGGGGTTGGCCCATAACTGAGTTTACGAACCACTGATTCAGAGACGAGCAGTTAAATGATACATTCAATTATCTCGCAAACAAGGATCTTTTTGCAAATATTCATTTAACTTCTGATATTCTACACAAATTAACACTTCTTCTTTTGGCTGCTCCCATTAGGGGCTGCCACAGCGGATCATCCATCCATCCATATACAGTGGAACCTCGGTTCACGAACGTCTCGGTACACGTACAACTCGGTTTATGACCAAAAAGTTCGCCAAACTTTTGCCTCGGTTCACGACCACACACTCAGTATACGAACAAGCCAGGTTCCCTTTCGGTTTGTACATGTTCAGTCTCTCCCTGTGCATTTGCTGTGTAGCGAGAGAGAGACAGACAGACAGAGAGAGAGAGACAGAGAGCCACACACACGAGAAAGAGAGAGCCGCGCACACACATAGGCAGAGCCAGAGAGAGACGGACCCACACACACAGGAGCGCAAGAGAGAGGCACGCGCACACACACAGGCGCTCCAGGTTCGCAAAAAAGAGAGCGAGAGAGGGAGGGATGCATAAGGTAGAGAAGGCTTGTTTTTGTTTTCAGTTGTTTACAGTGATGGTTCGTAGCCTGCATTGTTGCAATGTTACTTTTCTTGGTGGTTTATTAAATTACAGATTTTTCAAATGTAAATTTTTTCCCCTGTGCTTAAAACTCATTAAAAAAAGTGTTTTTAGCGAGCAGTTCCTAGCACTATAGCGCAAACTATTGCAGTGTTAGTTTTCTCTGTTGTTCAAGGTTTTCTCAGTGTTATTCAATGTTTTTACATTTAGTTTACTATTACGCTGTGCATTCTATGGTATAATTAACTATATTTGTGCTTAAAAATTAAAAAAAATATATATTTACATACAGTTCGTATGGTCTGGAACGGATTAATTGTATTTACATACAGTCCTATGGGGGAAATTGGTTCGGTTCACGACCAAATCGGTTTACGACCAGAGTTTTGGAACAAATTATGGTCGTGAACCGAGGTTCCACTGTATTTCTGTCCTCTGCATCTTGCTCTGTCACACCCATCACCTGCATGTCCACTCTCACCACATCCATAAACCTTCGCTTAGGCCTTCCTCTTTTCCTCTTCCCTGGCAGCTCTATCATTAACATCCTTCTCCCAATATACCCAGCATCTCTCCTCTGCACATGTCCAAACGAATGCAATCTCACCTCTCTGACTTTGTCTCCCAACCGTCCAACTTGAGCTGACCCTCTAATGTACTCATTTCTAATCTTATCCATCCTCATCACACCCAGTTCGAATCTTAGCATCTTTAACTCTGCTACCTCCAGTTCTGTCTTCTGCTTTCTGGTCAGTGCCACCGTCTCCAACCCATATAACATAGCTGGTCTCACTACCATCCTGTAGACCTTCCCTTTCACTCTTGCTGGTACCCGTCTGTTACAAATTACTCCTGACACTCTTCTCCACCCATTCCACCCTACCTGCACTCTTTTTCACCTCTCTTCCACAATCCCCGTTACTCTGTACTGTTGATCCCAAGTATTTAAACTCATCCACCTTCGCCAACTCTACTCCCTGCATCCTCACCATTCCACTGACCTCCCGCTCATTTACACACGTTTTCTGTCTTGTTCCTACTGACTTTCATTCCTCTCCTCTCTAGAGCATATCTCCACCTCTCCAGGGTCTCAACCTGCCCCCTACTCTCTCTACAGATCACAATGTCATCAGCAAACATCATAGTCCACGGGGACTCCTGTGTAATCTCGTCTGTCAACCTGTCCACCACCATTGCAAATAAGAAAGGGCTCAGAGCCGATCCCTGATGTAATCCCACCTCCAACTTGAATGCATCTGTCACTCCTACCGCAGACCTCACCACTGTCACACTTCCCTCGTATATATCCTGTACAACTCTTACATACTTCTCTACCACTCCTGAGTTCCTCATACAATACCACAGCCCCTCTTGAGGTCCACAAAGACGCTTGTGCAACTCATATGCTTTCTCCAGGTCCACAAAGACGTAATGCAACTCCTTCTGGCCTTATCTAAACTTCTCCATCAACATCCTCAGAGCAAAACATTGCACCTGTGGTGCTCTTTCTTGGCATGAAACCATACTGCTGCTCACTAATCATCACCTCACTTCTTAGCCTAGCTCCCACTACTCTTTCCCATAACTTCATGCTGTGGTGTATCAATTTTATTTCCCAGTAGTTACTTCAGTCCTGCACATCCCCCTTATACTTAAATATCGGCACCAGTATACTTCTTCACTCCTCAGACATCCTCTCACTTTCCAAGATTCCATTAAACAATCTGGTTAAAAACTCCACTGCCATCTCTCCTAAACACCTCCATGCTTCCATAGGTGTGTCATCTGGACCAACGGCCTTTCCATTTTTCATCCTCTTCATAGCTGTCCTTACTTCCTCCTTGCTAATCCGTTGCACTTCCTGATTCACTATCTCCACATCATCCAACCTCTTCTGTCTCTCGTTCTCTTCATTCATCAGCCTCTCAAAGTTCTCTTTCCATCTGATCAACACACTCTCCTCGCTTGAGAGTATGTTTCCATCTTTATCCTTTATCACCCTAACCTGCTGCATATCTTTCCCAGCTCGGTCCCTCTGTCTAGCCAATCGGTGCAGGTTATTTTCCCCCTCCTTAGTGTCCAACCTCTCATACAACTTCTCATATGCCTTTTCTTTAGCCTTCGCCACCTCTCTCTTCACCTTGTGACTTATCTCCTTGTACTCTTGTCTACTTTCTGCATCTCTCTGACTATCCCACTTCTTCTTTGCCATCCTCTTCCTCTGTATACTCTCCTGTATTTCCTCATTCCACCACCAGGTTTCCTTTTCCTCCTTCCTCTGTCCAGATGTCACACCAAGCACCCTTCTTGCTGTCACCCTTACTACATCTGCTGTAACTTCCCAGCTGTCTGGTAACTCTTCACTGCCACTCAGTGCCTGTCTCACCTCCTCCCTAAACTCAACCTTGCAATCTTCCTTTTTAAACTTTCACCATTTGATCCTTGGCTCTGCCCCCAGTCTCTTCCTCTTCTTGATCTCCAGCGTCATCCTACAGACCACCATCCTATGCTGCTGAACTACACTTTCCTCTGCCACCACTTTGCAGTCTTCAATCTCCTTCAGATCAGCTCTTCTGCATAGGATGTAGTCTACCTGTGTGCATCTTCCACCACTCTTGTACGTCACCCTATATTCCTCCCTCTTCTTAAAATACATATTCACCAGAGCCATGTCCATCCTTTTGGCAAAATCCACTATCCTCTGACTTTCTTCATTCCTCTCCTTGACAACATACCTACCCATCACCTCCTCGTCTCCACTGTTCCCTTCACCAACATTCCCATTGAAATCCACTCCAATCACCACATTCTGTCCCTTGGATACACTGTTCATCACTTCATCCAACTCACTCCAGAAATCTTCTTTCTCATCCATTACACACCCAACGTGCAGTGCATATGCAGTAACAACATTCATCATCACATCTCCAATTTCCAGTTTCATAATCATTTCTCTGCCTGACACTCTTTTCACCTCCAAAACACTCTTGACATACTGTTCCTTCAGAATAACTCCTACCCCATTTCTTCTCATATCCACACCATGATAGAACAATTTGAATCCACCTCCAATCCACCTGGCTGTACTCCCCTTCCATTTAGTCTCTTGCACGCACAATATATCAACCTTCCTTCTCGCCATCATATCTGCTAACTCTCTCCCCTTAGCAGTCATACTGCCAACATTCAAAGTTCCTACCCTCAATTCCACTCTCTTTGCTTTTCTCTTGTCCTCCTACCTCCGGGCACGTCTCCCCCTCTTCTTCTTCTTCTTCGACCAAAAGTAGCCCAATTTCCGCCAGCAACCTGTTGGCTAACAGTACTGATGGCGGTCGTTGTTAACCCGGGGCTCAACCGATCCAGTATGGAAGTTTGTATTGTTGTCCGCGTATTGATTTGGCAAAATTTTACACTGGATGCCCTTCCTGACGTAACCCTCCCCATTTATCCGGGCTTGGGACTGGCACAAAGAAACACACTGGTTTGTGCATCCCCTGTGGCTGATTAAAACAAAAGGTGAAAAGGCTACTTTTCACTGTGACTTGTACTACTTGTAAATGAACCCTTTTAACATTGTAATTTAAGGTTTTTAGTAAGCAATTATAAACCAATGCACGTATTTATCAAGTGGCTCAGAGCAGGAAAACAGTCGTAACTGGCTTAGAGATATCATACATTTCGTTCTACTCTTAGGAGTAAAAGCATTTTATCAATTTTTCTCATTTAGGAAACTGTTCTTAAATTCTCCGGGATTTATGAGAGCTGGTGAGCTGCCCTAACTTATTAGGATCTGCTAGAAGATGGCGTTCAGTTAAAGATCGGCACTTATATTCCAGGAAATGATTTGGAAATGCAGCACAGGAATAAACTCATAAAAAGATACCAATATTATTCCTTCAATATAAAATTGATAACAAATCTACTGCATCATGTGATCACTGTCATCCATGTGGAGAAGCCATGCGCTGTCAGCCAAAATTAAAGTGTTGGTACCATTTTTCACGTTTTGCACCTTACAATACACAAGGTAATACACAGATTAATACATTTCCCCAACACTCCACATGAGGTAATGTTAAAGCAAGCTGCAGTCATGCAAATTCCTGTTTTTTCTTCAGTCATTGATGTGATTGATGGCACACACATAAAGATCATTGTCCCAAGTGTGGATAAACAGACATATGTGAATCACAAGCGACATTACAGTATCTTCACACAGGTGGACATGGATGCAAACTGTACTCTATAGTAGTCAGCATGTTACTGTGAAGATAGGTAGGGCTGGGCAGTTGATGACAGTGAAATGTCACACAGGTACACTGAGGTTTGCATTCTACAAACCCCTGGGACATTCGCGTATTACACTTTACAAGCCCAGAAAGGTTCAAGAAGGCAGGTGCAGATTCCTGAGGCACTGGATAAATAGACGCTCACAGAAGATACAGTCATGTCCATAAGTATTTGGGCAGTGACACAATTTTCATTATTTTGTCTCTATTTGCCACCACAATGGATTTGAAATGAAGAAATAATTACATGATTGAAGTGTAGGCTTTCAGCATTAATTAAAATGTTTTAGCAGAAATATCACATGAGCCATTTTTATACATAGTCCTCCATTTTCAGGTACTTAAAAGTATTCAGACATTTGACTGACAAGCTGTTCCAAAGCCAGGTGTGAGCAGGTCCCTCATTATTTCATTAACTATTAAGCAGATAGAAGGTCTGCAATGGATTCCAAGTGTGGGATTTGCATTTGAAAGCTGTCGCTGTGAACTCTCAATATGAGGTCCAAAGAGCTGTCCATGCAAGTAAAAACAGGCCATCATTAGGCTGGGAAAATGAAACAAACCTCTTAGAGCAGAAACATGAGTGGTCAAATCAACCATTTGGTACATTCTTAAAAAGAAGGAACACACTGGTGAGCTCAGCAACACCAGAAGGTGTGAAAAACCAAAGAATATATCTGTGCTGGATGATTGTAGAATTCTGTCCTTGGTGAAGAAGAACCCCTTCACAACATTTAGCCAAACCGAGAACACTCCACGGGATCTATCATTACCAAAGTCTACAATCAAGAGAAGACTTCATGAAGGTAAGAACAGAGGCTTTACCACAAGTTGCAAACCACTGGTAATCCTCAAGCATAGGAAGGACAGATTAGACTTCGCCAGAAAATATTGTTAAAAAAACAGTTCAGTTTGGAACAGGTTCTTTTCAACAAATGAAATTAAGATCAATATGTACTAGAATGCTGAAGAATAAGAGAATGAAGAAGAGAAGGAACAGCTAATTATCTGGAGCATACCACATCATCTGTGAAACATGGTGGGAGCAATGTTATGGCATAGGCATACACAACTGCCAATGGAAGTGGGTCACTGGTGTTTATTAATGACTAGCAAAATACCCGCGCTTCGCAGCGGCGAAGTACTGCTTTAAAATTTAAAATAATAAACTGAGGGAAAATATACCAATAATTATTTGTTAAGGATCTCTTTGTACACCATGTTGGCAGTTCGCCCCTCTGGTTGTAATATGACCAAGCTGTGCGCTGAGCTTACTCTTGAGCATGCAACGTATAGTTGGCCATGTGAAAAGCAAATCAAGAACGGCAAGACCGCGTCAGCTGCGGAACTCAGCTCGGAGCGAAATGTAGTGAATGAAATGAGGTGAATGGGAGGGGAGATGATCACGTGACTCCCGCACCCCCCTTAACTCTCCATCCCTCCACAAACACACAAAGACAGTCTCTCGGACCCCAACTCTCCTTTTGCATACCGCATCTACTAAACACTAAGAAACACTAAGTAGAAACACTAAAGGAAAAAATACTATTCAGTAAGTAGCGCGTCTACTAAACAGTAAATCAGTAAAGGAAAAACGACTAAACACTAAGGAAAAAGAATGGCAAGACTGCGTCAGCTGTGGAGCTCAGCTCGGAGAAAAATGAAGTGAATGAAATGAGGTGAATGGGAGGGGAGATGATCACGTGACTCCAACACCCGCCTTAACTCTCCATCCCTCCACAAACACAGTCTCTCGGATCCCAACTCTCCTTTATATATATATATATATATATATATATATATATATATATATATAGAGAGAGAGAGAGATATATAGATATATATAGATATATAGATATAACTCCTGTCAGAAGTAGCAGGATGAATTCTGAAGTGTGCGGGGTTATGCTGTCTACTCCGCTTCAGCCAAATGCTGCAAAACTGATAGGACGACATTTCACAGTACAGATGGACAATGAGCCAAAACATATGGCGAAAACAACCCAAATGCTTTTCAAGGCAAAGAAGTGAAATATTCTTCAATGACTAAGTCAGTCAACTGATCTCAACCCAACTGGACATGCATTTCACTTGCTGAAGAGAAAACCGATGGCAGAAAGTCCAACTAACAAGAAGCAACTGAAGGCAGCTGCAATGAAGGCCTTGAAAAGTATCACTAAGGTGGAAACCCAGCTCTTGGAGAAGGCCATGGGGTCCAAACTTCGAGCAATCATTGACTGTAAAGGATTTTCAACCAAGTATTGAAAATTATTGCTATATCAAGGATCTTTATTGTCATTCCATCATCCATATGCAGAAACAGAATTCGATACTCATATTCATTATGTTAGTTTGTCCAAATACTTTTGAGCCTCTGAAAAAGTGGGGACCATGTATAAAAGTGCCTAGTCTTTTTTAAATGGCTCATACAATGTTTTTGTTGAACACCTTAAATTCAAAAACCAAGTCTATATTTCGATCACATCTTGATTGCTTCATTTCAAATCCATTGCGGTGGCACACAAAATCATGAAAATTGTATCACAGTCCAAATACTTATGGACCTAACTGTTTAGTGAGATTCACTCTAGAGGTGCAGCAAATGGCTCTGGAAGATGACCAAGAAGACTGGAAGAATGTATGTGACTTCAGAAACCGCGCAAAAACAGCCATGGCTAGAGTTTCAGTAACTATTCTTTTACGAGGTGTTCCACAACAGAGAGAAGTTGATTCATCTGGAAGTACTGTTGTGGATCATTCACTGTTAAATAAACTTGCCTGTTATCGGGCTTAACTCACATTCAGTGTGTGTGTGTGCCTAGGTCTTTCTATCTCAGTGCTCATTACTGTATTATTGTTGATGGTGTTGTAAAGTGTCAACAATTACATTCAGCTTAGTTTATTATTGTGGAAAAGCCTTAGTATATCAGAATGCTACAAAACACCATCATGATTTCCATGGAAACTACAAAATGCCTTCATGAGTGCCGGGTTGTGGCTCAGGTTGCTGTAAAATTGTGATGTCATTCATTCTCAAATGTGGATGCCTACTCTTTGCTGGGACATCATTCTCAAATGTGTACAGGAGTAGGTGTAAGACGCTTCATACATACTCCTCATGTCCTAGACTGAGGTAGGACATATTCTTAACCCTAGTCAGGCGTTTAGTGCAATCCCTTGGAGTAATTCTGAGATGCTTGATAAATAAAAGTTGAGAAGACATTGTGTTCTGTCAGATCTACAGTTTTCTGCATTCGATTCAATAATTTCATATACAAATGAACATTTGCTGGAATTGATCTTACCTTATTCAAAAAAAAAAACTTTGAAAACGTAAGCAACAGCAGTCTACACATTACCTCCCATACCCCCTCTCCCCAACCTCATTCCATCTCTGTAATAACTGTCACGTTTTCTCATTTTCCTTGCTAATCCAATTCATTATCTTGAGTTCTCTCATATTTATTAGAAATATTAACACTAGTTTGTGAAAGGAGGAATAAATTCTCATGGTATAAAGCTGGCCACCTAGTAAGGAATCATATAGTAGAAATAAAAAGTAATTTGGTGATATGCAGCTGAAGCAGAGTCAGAGCAAAGGTCAGGCCAATAGCCAGATCGAGAAAAGCCAAAGCACGAACAAACCAAGATCAGAACACCTAACTACCATTAAATAGTCGAAAAGGCCCATGCCAATGCCAAAGTGATGTTCTTCCTCTTAGACATGTCGGGACATCAGAAGAGTGGCAGGGTTTGGTGTCACAGCTTCTATAGCAGCAAAGAGCTTCTGGAGGAGTATGACAGCTTAAAGCTTGTTTTAGAATATTTCTGTCGTTATTTTATCGAAAAGTAGATGATTGACGAATGGGAATCCCAAACACAATTGTATTTTCTCTGCTGGTCCTAGGATCCTGATATTTGTTGTGTTATAATTATAAATCATAACAGTGAGAACAGTGTATTGCTAAAGATACACAGGTTTTAGGCAAATCTTTATAAACCTTAGAATAAAGTACTAACAAAAATGTTTTTTTTTTACAAAGCTTAAAATATAAAGCAGAACAATACTAGGATACTTGTATAAAAATAACAAGATATTAGGATGCTGTTAAGAAGAATAAAAACAATCTTTTGCTGTCTCTGTGGCAACTTCTATCACTTGATAGAGCAGAGTGTGGTGTCTACAACTCTGAATTTTAAAAAGTGAAAGAAAGCGGACAGAGAACGTAACATTCTCAAACCTGCCAAATCCAGTTTAGGATTGCATGGGCCTGGATAGCCCACCAGCCTGAGGTGCAAGGCAGGAATCAACCCAGGATATCCATCGAATGAGCACACTTCCACGGGACCAGAGTTTTGGGATGTGAGAGAAGAAAACTCATGTGAACTATGACCAGCATGGATTTGTGAAGCAGCAGAGTTAACCATTGATCCATCATGCCATCCCACAGAGTGTAAGTATGTTTCAGTATTTTTCCAAACTTTAAACACCACTAAAAGCAAGATAAAATTAGTCAGTTATCTAACTCATTGTGCTTCTAAAGTCCGGTAGCATTGTTTGAACAAAATAATTTATCCCCAAAAGTGGTTTCCAAACACTAAGCAACCAGTTAATAATAAATCAACAAAGCAACATGGCTACTTCAGGAAAGGGGGGCATGTTGCATCTGTTTAGGCCTCCAACGCAAAATTTTGTCCAGCCTCCTAGGCCTGCTCTCCATTGAGTCTTCTGAAGATGGCGTGAGGGCTTGCGTCTCCTCTTGGGCCGCTGAAAACTCGGCGCACATCTGTGAGAGGTGCTGTGTGAGCTTGACCATTCCAACGATCAGCGCCCCCCCAATCAACATCAGAGTAGGCCAAAACAAGCAGTGGAACACCATTGTGGTGTCGTACTTCCTAAACATGATGGCATCTTCTGGCTTTTTTTCTGGGTTATAGTAGCAAGGGAAGACTGAGCCATTTGAGTGGTGCAACGAACGCTTTATTTTCTCTGCTTCGCTCAGTAGTTCGTTTCTATCTCTCAAGCATTTTGGGATGTAGAAGCACTGAAACAACAGAAATATGATACAGTATATTAGTGGCTGATATTTGTCAAGCTTTTTGTAGTAAGAATACAATGTATGCGGAAAGAGAACACCAAATATAAGCCTTTAGTTGATGATCAGAGTATTCATTTTAAGAAAATGGATGTACTGCAAATGGATTACCTTTGGGTTTAACTGAATAGCTTCATCATTATAGTGCAGTAGGACCTTCCGTCTTGTGTGGGAAAGGTTCACAAAGACCTGGAGGCAGGGATACTTGGCTTGTCCTCGGCAGTCAACCCCACACATAAACGAACATTCAATCCAGTCTTCAAGGATGTCGGCTCTCATCACCGTACAGTTTGACTTCTCACTAAAAATACTGAGGAAATGTACAATCATCAACTTGTTCATTCTGCTTCATTTAATAGACAGAGTTCTGTCTGGATGATAATTTCCCAGTACAAGAGGTTCAATAATTATTGAATTTTGATTACAGGGTAAAGAGGTTCAAGGATTTGCTCTAAAGTACCAATGTAGTTAAGCAGTAACAACTATCCAAAGCATGCAAAGGTTATCGCCAAACATCGAGCAAGCAAGAAAGCCAAACTGAAGGAGATCATTCAGTGCGTCAAGCTTACTTTCCAAGTTGCCCCAGTATTTCGTCCAGGTGTTTGAGAACCAGATTAGGTCCTCACACTGCATAGAGGAAGTGGAATTCTGTTAGCCTTTCAGAGTAGTCAGTTCTGTGATGAACTTAGCTGTTCTTCTTGGCAAAGCGTTTAGAGCTGATAATGTCTTTTGGAGGTGTGAAGACCATCTGTACACACACACTACTCAGCATATGCCCTAGATAGAGCACTCTAGTTATAGCATAAAGTTCTTTGAATTGTTTTAACGTTATAACTTAACAAGGAATTTGTCATTTCTTCCAAATACAACATGAAGAATAAAAATGCTGCATAAACCCACTTTTTATAATTCAATGGGAAAGTGAGATTCTACATCATCTCAAATTAGAAAAAATCAAATTCTCTCTTATGCCCAAAACATTTTTAAAATATGGCAACAATTCATTAATATAATTTTAGAATAAGTATGATGGGCCCATGATTGACTCTATTATGCTATTAATTGTTTAATTATATTTAAAATGTTTTTTTCTGTATTGTATCATTTTTTCTTTTTCTCTTGGGTGAGGGTTAAAACCTTTTTTTTTCTTTGCATTTTTAATTTTCTTTGGACTTATTTCAATGAAAGTTTTTGTATTATGTTGTTATCCTTTGTTTGATAGAGTAGTATGCTGATGTAATGTAATGTTGCAAAAGTATTAACCTCTGAATGATTTGCTAGTTTGCTACTTACATACCTGCACTAGCTATCCTCTGTTAATAACTAATGTTCATTTTCCTACAGGAAGTACCTGACAATTCTTCTATTCTGAATATTGCCTACTTTGTTTTTAATGCCAAGCCAGCACATCACAACCCCAGATTGAAAAACAATGACAATCCATGTCAGCGTTCCACATATGGCTCACTTGTTCTTATTGTTTATGTTTGTTCTATGTGTTTTACTGAGCGATCAAAAAGCTATACATAGCTCTCTCAGTTACACTTGCAAATACTTTTTGATTTATAGACTTAGAGCGTCAGTCTTGATTAGAGAGCAAACAAATATAAACTTCTTTTTCCAGCAAAGCATCAAACATATTTTCCCTTCAAGAAAACCAGAAGGACAGATGGCCCACTTATGAGACCCATGTGATGCTCAGGTTCCGATTTTGATAGGGAGTATACAATATGTGCAGAAGCACAACCCTGAATATGTACTACAAGTATTCTGGTAGCCTAATAATTAGGCTGGCCAAATTGCATTGCTGGATCAATTTACAATAGATCGTGACAGACCATATATGTCACAGGAACATGGCTGAGTACAAATTATTATTCATTGCTTAGAAATAAAAGAGGGAATGTGTGATTTCTGCTCAACAGGCAATAGTGGCATATCTCCAACTATCAAGCAGGCATAAAGCCACTATGTCAATGAGATTGTGTTAAAAAATTAAATCTTAATGTCTCTTTCACATGACTATCGGGCCATGTGCGCTTCAGGACTACATCAGTTGTTAGGCAGGATGGGGTACCAGTCCATTGTTAGGTCTGCTCATGCACACACCCACTCTCCTGCAAGGCCCAATTATAAGCGTTGATTAATTTAACTTGTAAGTCTTTGCGAAACAGGGATGTGTGGTCAGGGGAGGCAGGTGAGATACAGCCTCACCTGTCATCATGAAAAGTTAAAAAAAAAAATAATAATGATAAAATCACTGTGGCGCAGTGGTAGCGCTGCTGTCTCGCAGTTAGGAGACCCGGGTTCGCTTCCCGGGTCCTCCCTGCGTGGAGTTTGCATGTTCTCCCCGTGTCTGCGTGGGTTTCCTCCGGGCGCTCCGGTTTCCTCCCACAGTCCAAAGACATGCTGGTTAGGTGGATTGGCGATTCTAAATTGGCCCTAGTGTGTGCTTGGTGTGTGGGTGTGTTTGTGTATGTCCTGCGGTGGGTTGTCACCCTGCCCGGGATTGGTTCCTGCCTTGTGCCCTGTGTTGGCTGGGATTGGCTCCAGCAGACCCCCGTGACCCTGTGTTTGGATTCAGAGGGTTGGAAAATGGAAGGATGGATGGATAATGATAAAATAAATTTGTCCACCGGTCTGAGCTATAAGTTTGTTTTCTGTATGATTCCAATAACTTTGTTCATTTTATAGTCAAAATCGCTGAATTGGCACATTTCCTGTAGGTTCCTCGTACTGCACTATCCCTCACACACTGGGTTGATGTATGCAATTGGCGCGGGCTTGTTGCTGTCTGTCTGTATGACGGCAATATAATGTTTGCAGACACGTTTATTATACACCCTGACTTTCCACAATCTGGCTAATATTTTTAATGAATGTGTGTGACATATTTAGTCTTGCTGATCGGACATAAAACCGCAGTGAAAAGGCACAAGGAGAGGCAGACAGTACCATCCTGCACTGAAGGGGGCAGATGTGAGCCCAACTACAGTGGTTCCGCTTATTTTTATTTTTTGTTCTGACTGACTGCCAAAATGGAAGATTAAAATTTTTAAAACTAAAGGAAAATAAGGAGGACTTTTACAAGAAAGTGACGGAGATTTTCATGGAGAAGGATAGGCGCATTGACTTCATTTACAAATAAAGGTAAGACCATAAACGGTTTTCAATTTTATAAAAAATGGGATCAGACTAAGAAAAAACAATCCAATATTTAAAAACTAAATTTTGACCTTAAATAAAATATTCTTTTGTTTTTCTTGTTATCCTTTTGTTGTTGTATTAAAATTGATTAAAGCATCAGAATTAAAAGCTTTTAAAAACAACTAAATATTTCAATTAAGGTCAAAATTGAAATTAGTTTTTTTTTGTACACTTCTCTGTATTTTCATTTGTATCGAATGAGTATGAATTGTGAAATTGCAATGGCAAATTTAGAACATACAGTATGGAAGGTGCAGAGCAAATACGCTCTCTCTCCGCTATAAATGTAACGTTCTTTCTTAGCCAAATATGAACCTTACCGATGTGTGTGTAAAGAATGCTGATGAGATATGAAACATAAACAGTAGGCAATGTGAATGCTGGCTGCCAATTGAATAGTGAATAAGCTACTCTTCTGATTTCATATATTTGTAAATCTGACTCTGAAGGAGTCATTGCCTCACCAGCCATGAACCTCACCGCACGTCACTATTGCAAAATGGGAGGAAAATGGGAGTACTCCTAAGGAATGCAGACATGGGGAGACATGCAAACTGTACTCTGATGACCACCATGCTGCTTGGTTTCAATAATTACAATCTGTCAGTTTATTTTTTTACATGACAAAGTATCACTTTGGACCTTTGCTATTCAGAAATTACTAGAAATATGCAGCCCAACTACATTGGATCACTACATACACCTCAGGTGTAGGTGCTGACCTTCTACAGTCAAGACACTAGTGAATAACAGCTTGGCCTATTTCAAGACCACCAAGTAGGGCATTTTTATTGACTCTGCCACTGGTCCAATGAGTATTTTTGTAATATGCAGTGTTTCTAACAGTGAGATAAAGTTATACCCAATTTAAAAAGAAAATCAGAAAAATAATAATATTTATAACAAACTTTGAAAACCAAACTTCTACATTGTTTCAAATGTTACAACTGTACAAAACTACAGGCCTGGCCTGATAAAGGCTAACAGACAGGAAAGCTAGGTGTGTTCATTTTTGACATTGAAGATGACCCACTTCAAGGTTTTGTTTCTTTCAGAGAGTATATTTAAACAAAGGAAACTGTAGTTTCTGTACTACAACTTGCCTGGAGAAGGGGTCTGAGCTGCTACGAACACTTCTCTATTGTAATCTGTTCAGTTAGCCAACAAAAGATGTCATTTTGCTTTACTTCTCATTACAAGCAAACTAAAAGAAATACAACTAGAAACAATTAACATCCCCTAATCTACTTTATGCACCCTCTCTGACTTTTCCCGGAATCACCTCCATGATTTAGTGATAGAATTTCTGGATTGATCCAACAGGCCAAATAAAATGGAGCTGGAATGTTTTATTAGATTTAGATAGTGTAGTGATTGCAACTCCACATGCATATCATGTATTGGGACATTTTTAATTACTTTGTTCTTTTCCCAGTTCCTGTTGGAGAGACAATGACAAACTATAAGTGCACCTAACCTTACCAACACATCCACAGTAGAAAAATAGTTCACGTTCTGCTTCACAAAGTTTCTGTTTCTTCCATGACAACTGCTGTCATTTTTGTGGCACTGGAATGTTTGGGAAAACTACCAATATTTCACATCAAATGTATTTTTGAGGGTCTACTAGACTCACTACTGCTTAGCTATAAAATGAAGAGCTCGGTGGATGACGTGACACCCATAGAGATTGAGTATTGCCATTCAGCACATAGACATGCAGGCCACCTTCTGTTTATTCACTATGGTGATAGTAACCATACTGTTAATGTATCTTACTTGCATGCCCTATCAACATTCAATGTGTTTCCACTCTCCAGTGCCATAAATGTAATAACATACAAAACGTCATTAAAATTAATGGAAAATACCAATCATATACCTGATGTACTATTTACAGCTGTTTCTATGCTTCCGGTACCTATACCCTTGTGGATAAAAACCCTGGATCTTTTTTCATCTGGAAATACACATAAACAATCTTGATAAGAATATACATAATAAGCTCTATCTTTATTACAATTATTCCCTCTATATAAGTCTTTAACCTTAACTTTGTAATTGAACACACCACAGGTAAAGACAGGCAACAAAACACAAGTGTTGAAGGGCTCCAGAAGCCTGGCCGGTGTCTATTTGGAATTTGCACACGCTTCTCTTGCCCGCATCGGTCTTCCTTCCTCATCTCTAATTCTAATTGTGAATATGAGTGTATGTGTGTGTGTGCACAACTCAGTGCTGCGTTGGACTGTCAGATTCTCCGTGGCGTTTACTGCTTTGTGTCTTGTGCTCTGGCAACACACAACCGTAAATTTGATTAAGTGAGTTCAAGAGTGTAATGAGCATCTGTGTGTGTAGTGGATTATACAGGTCACAGAGAAAGTTGCTTTAAAGACACTGCTATTACACTTAACTACATAAAAGTTATATTGCATACTGCATTTTATTTAGTTTAGTCACTTCTTTAATTCGTCCAGTGCCTGGCAGTTACAAGAAAGTGTACAGTTTCATTAGGGCTCACTGCTACTATTATGATAAGACCACTTAATAGATTTCAGATCTGACCTACTCAATGCAACCAAGGGGCAAAATACAGTAGGTAAAAACATAAATTAATGTGTCGTTACCATGAAGAGTAAAATGTCAAAGAACTGTGATGAAACACTGACTGAGGAAACATATGAGCTTAAAAGAGGAAGCCAATGTGAAGTGACATGACTGGTGCTAAAAATGAGCCACAGCAACAGAGGTCACTGCGACAGCTGAGGAAGATGAACCTTTCACAGGAGCTGTTGATTCAGTTCTACAGTACACAGCAGTCATCGAGTCTGTTCTCAGCTCACCCATAACAGCATGGTTTAGATCAGTAACTAAGCATGACAAAAACAGGCTACTACGAATAGTCCAGTCTGCCGAAAATATCATTGGTGCCAGTCTGCCCCCCCTACAGGACCTGTACTATTCCAGAGTCATGAAACGGGCAAGAAGAATCATCACTGACCCCTCACATCCGGGCCACAACTTTTTCCATCAGCCAAGTGTTATCTCTGTATATATAAAATCTGTCTGTCTACTTTTCATGAGAGAACTACTTAACGGATTTAGATCGTTTTTTTTTTTTCCTATAATTTGCTTGAAAATTTTGTTTGATTTAGCGACTTCCCACATAGTATTATAGTTCGCTTGCAGTACCGATTTATTTGCGCGAATTCGAGAGACACACAGTGGGCAGTGAGAGTGGGGTGGGTCCCTCCTCACTCACTCACCAGCCTTGGGCGTGTTCCTTACTTCCACTTAGCTAGCAAACGAGAGAACTACTTAACTGATTTAGATGTTTTTTTTCTATAATTTGCTTGAACATTCCAATTGATTTTGCGACTTCTCTCATCGCGCTAAGAATCATAGTTCACTTGCAGGAGTGATATAGTCGTGCTAATCCAAGACAGAGGCTGCAGGCCGAGGGGAGGGGGAAGCGTGACATCAGGAGTGGGGAGCCAGGCAGGGCCCTCCTCACTGTCCTTTTTCAGTTCTACACGAGCGGAGCCGTGGGGCACGGTTAGTAGATTAATATACACCAAAACAAGCAGATAGAAGAACAGTTTTTTCCCACAGGCCATCAAGCCCACAAGTGGTTAATTCAGCTTAATCAGGCTGTGCATCACACCCCCAGGCCTTCCAGGGTCTTGTAATACCGTTTACATATTATTAATATTTGTTTTTCAGTGTTTATTTCAGCATTTCTTTTAGTTGCTGTCTGCAGTTTGTATGCATATATATGTATACGTTCTCTATCTTGTTTTTTATCTCAGGTGTGTGACTAACAGTTGAGTGTATGTTGATTATGTAACTTATACTTGGAGAGTCACCAAAACTGGAGTCAAATTCCTTGAATGTGTGCATATCTGGACAATAAATGTGATTCTTATGAGTGATGTGGAAGAGTGGGCTCTTTGTAACTGTCTGTTTTGACCCAAGGCCTCTCTCCAAGTAGTGCATTTGACAAAAGAAAAAGACTGTATGGGCATAATATGCATTTTGGTAGAAGAGAGTATAATAAAGTCTGGTACAAATTTACTGGGACTTCTAACTACATAAATAAAACATTTGCCACATACATCTATACTTCTCTGTGTCTTTAAAACCATGCAGGGCATAAACAGTTCAAGAATTCATACAAATTTTTGAGTCTAGTTTACACTTCTCACATGTGTCCATTTTGATGACCTACTGTGATACGACTACATTTGGTATACATATGTCTACTGTTTATATGATGCAGAAATACAGTGGTATGTTGCTAAATCTTATCCATGTAGTACTGTGACAACAGCAACTTCATTGTCAAAGTCAGTCAGTCAGTCAGTCATTATCCAACCTGCTATATCCTAACACAGGGTCAAAGTGTTTTCTACAAATACAAAAAATGTACTGTATATACTTGCGGATAAGTTCTCCCACGGATTAGTCAGGACTTAATTTTACAGTATAATTTCTAGTATTTTATAATGTCGGTCGTATAAGTTGAATGCGGAAAACTCACACTATTGGTCCAAGAGATTATGATATGCTAACGCCCACCTGACAGAGTAACCACAGAGCACACTGCCTCTTTTTCTATGTGGGTGCGGCAATGCGCTGTATCAGCACGTGCTCCTAACCTCTCTGTCTCTCTCGTTCTATTGTGCCTACGTGGCCACACGGTAATACCCAAACTGTTCCGAAGAGACGTTTGCACTGTTTTGTGTTTTTTTGTTTCTCACACCCTCATATACCTTTATCGTAAGAGCATTCCTTATCTACGATGAAGCTCTCAATCAGAACAAAATATGAAGCTGGTTTTAATTAAACATCTTTGAAGTAGTGAAAGAAATTGGTAACTGCACTGCTGCAACAAAATTAAATGTGTTTGAGAAACTGGTGCGAGATTGGAGGAGGCAAGAAGATGTAAAAAAAAAAAAGTGTCGCATTTTTGAACAGGCGTATAAGTCGTTGCCTGATTTCATGATCAATTTTTCGGGTTTCTAGACCCAACTTATACGTGAGCATATATGGTAGTCAATGAATTTCTAACTTGGCATGCAGCAGCTTGGCCCATAAAGACTGAGCAATTAGGGAGAGAAAAAGGGGCAATAGTGGCTCACTCCTTATACTAATGTGGAAAAACTAGTGAGAAACAGGAATAAACATAGGGAATGAATCAAATAAGTATTGTGAATTCAACAGCCAAACATTTCACATGCAAGAACAGCATTTTATTTGAATAATCCAATATAATAGGGTATGAACAGAGACAAAAAAACAAACTTAAAACAAATAACCTACAGCCTCTCTGCATCTGACTAAATAGGTATTATATGGGCTGTATTGATATTATTCCTGTGCCAAACAAGTGGGTGACACATCCTCTTATCCCCAGTGTAATTCACCTTTCCTTTATCTGGGGTCTTAGCTCCAATGCTGCTCAACAGCTCGTCTTCTAAATAATGTGACTTTAAGTCCTCTTTCTAAGACACATGTCCTGGCAGCCCTAAACCTTAACTTGCCCTTACACATCTAGGTCTGCAGGACAGACTCTTTGCTGTTTGTCCTTGCAGCAGGACAGTATAAGTCCATTTCTTGACTGACCCTACTCTCTTGCCTAACAAATGATCAGATAGCCCAAGCAACTTGGTTCATCAGTCTTCACGAAACCTCAGAGAATCTTGCAGACTCCTAGCGAGGTTGAACTTCTCTCTCTCTCTCTTACATTAAGTGATTCTATTTATTAATAGTCTCCCAGAACTCCAGGCACACTTAGCAGGAATTCTGCCCCATGGTGGTACCTTTCTTCCTAGCCTGGCAGGAAAACACACATGTCATCCCATTTAGGGTGTCTGTCACACTTTTTCTTTGGACTTTGCTGTGCCACCCATAATGCACAACCTTTTCCTACAATCATTTTTTTTTTGCTATTATTGTTATTGAGTGTATTGTTATTATACTTCTGGATGATCTACTTCAGTTGTATACTGTATGTATTGAATTATACAGTATAGTAGGTAGGATTAACCTCTATTTGTATGATGCAAGTATTTTTTTATGAATGGTTTGGAATCATTTTTCTCTTGTACGTTTATGAAACCTTTCTATTCTGGTATTAATTATTAGAAACATTTATTATCTCTTATGAGTTTATTTCTGCCTGGATATACATAGTCTACCCCTATTGGGAATTTGTTTCTCTTAAACACTGTGTATCTACATAAACACAACACATTAATTCACAAAAGAATGACTTCCCAGCAGGCACTATTTAGGATCATAGCAAGCATTTTCTACATTATTTATACAAATAACAAAAAAGCACAATCTGCTCATTTTATTGGCTAATATGGTTCAGTTGTTTGTAACCAACAGTGAGCAAAAGTGATGTGTGTCTTTTTAATAATATACTGCTGGCTTAAGTTAAATACTGAGATGGAATACAATTAAACAGACCCCTCACATTAAGGAACCTTTTAAAGAATATGGGAGAGGGGGGCACAAAAACAATAGATGAAAAGTTAAAACATTGCAGAAGCTGTAGGGGAAATGTGCAATCTGTTTGTCTCCCTAAATAATTAAAACTACAATTGAGTATGTTTTAAGTAATAGCTACTAAAAATCACATGGTTTAGATCAAAATAGGGAATTACCAAAAAAGGAGCACTTACAGAATTTATTAAAAGGACAGTCGGCTGTACCATCCACATGGAATTTATAGATCCTTCCATATTATATTCTGGATACTCTGGTATTGTCCTCATATCCCAAAGATGTGGCTAAGGATAATTAAAAGTATGGCTGTGTTTCCTGTAAAAAACTGGCGCCTCATCCAGGGCTGGCACCTGCCTTGACCCTTTACTACCTGCCGGTTATTCACCAACTCTCTTTGATCATCAATTGGGTTTAAAGGAGTTTAAAAGTGGATGGCAGAATGGATAATCAACTCAGATAAAGTACGGAAACTCAGGCTTTCCATTTCTTCAGGGGAACAGGAAAAACATGCAGAAGAGTCTGTTTAAATGAAGCTAGAATATTTTTTTCTGCTCAACTCTTACACATCTTCTTCAAGAATTCATGTGAGAATAAAAAGAAGAAACCCATTGATCACAACAGAAAGGAAGTATAATAGCAGCTCAAAAAACACAAAATGAACTTATACATAGAAGAGAGGGAGAAATTTCTTTTTTGTAAATATCCATCCATCCATCCATTTTCCAACCCGCTGAATCCAAACACAGGGTCACGGGGGTCTGCTGGAGCCAATCCCAGCCAACACAGGGCACAAGGCAGGAACCAATCCCGGGCAGGGTGCCAACCCACCGCAGGACACACACAAACACACCCACTCACCAAGCACACACTAGGGCCAATTTAGAATCGCCAATCCACCTAACCTGCATGTCTTTGGACTATGGGAGGAAACCGGAGCGCCCGAAGGAAACCCACGCAGACACGAGGAGAACATGCAAACTCCACGCAGGGAGGACCCGGGAAGCGAACCCAGGTCCCCCAACTGCGAGGCAGCAGCGCTACCCACTGCGCCACCGTGCTTTTGTAAATATTTTCATCTATTACTTTCAGGGGTGTATGTCTTCTGCCTATAGTAATAACCTGCTATTTCAATGGTACAAGAATATAGCTATAGTCCTAGCTGTCATTCACTAGTGAATAAGCTACTCACTAACTCTCTAGATGTAGCAGGTCTGAAACACGATGAGGTGAATGTCTGAAAAGGTGATGTTACACTATTGGCCCCATCACGCTACACAGCTTTTCCAGTGATTTTCACTAATTTACATAACCTTAGCAGGTCTGGGACAGTTGGGACACGCTTCTGTGACCATCAGGAACATAATGTCGCATTCCCAGGAACACCGTCACAGTGATCTATGATGAACCATGACAAAAGACTTTGTCTTAAGCAACATGCATGACTTCTGAGTGTGTGAGAGATTGCTCAGTTTAAAGTACAGTACGATACATACAATGTGGCCACAGGAAAAAAAGGTAAAGGGATAATTTGGTCTGTGATAACACAAAAGAGTCCAGATTCTCCAATGTCTTGTGTTTGCTATACCACAGGAAAAAGGCAGGCAGAGACTGAGTGAACTCACCATACCTGGAAAACACTTGTACAGCAACTGCCGTTGTCAGACATCATGTTATTTGGCTGTCACAATGTGGAGAGCTTGTAATACTTTGGAAATTTTAAAATGTGCTGAGAAGTCATGTGGCAGCCTTGTTCATGATCTGATTTTTCTGGGTTGACTAACAATGTTTGTAATGTGCTTACTCTCAAGAGCATATGTGCATCCGTTATAGACATGCAGAAACTGATTGGCTCCAAGGGATATTTTACTGTTTATTATTAGAAACACACAAAGCCTTATGTTTATTTACCATAACAAATATGGCACTGAATCTTCAATAAATAAAGCAAACCACTTGATCATAAAAACCTGAATGAAGTGTTTAGAGATACAATGTTTGTATTAAAATACACTAAAAATAATAGACTTTACATTTGTGTTGGTGATTGAAATGCAAGCTGACAATACCATTGCACCGTTTTATCTTTAGCCCTTCAGCAAAGCTCAGCACTAATTGGCTTTTTAAAGTAGTGGGAAGTAACTGACTGTCACCCAGCATAATATGAGAGGAGACAGAAGATTACTGGAAACATGCAGAAGCAAAGGAGCAACACCATCAAGCACATTCAGTATGCACCGCAAATCTACAAATCTGATTACTCAATACGTGGTCCCTGGGAGACTCAGCCTATCTTGCTAGCGTGAAGCATAAGTCAAGATGCATTCCTGCATGGGACACACTCAATCCGAGGGTACACCTATGTACATATCTCCATTTAAATGAGCCTGCATGACTGTGAGATGTAGAAGGAATCCAGGCAGACAGTGGCTGCATCAGAATTCACTCCAAATACTCTGGAGCAGTGAGGCGGTAGCAAAAAAATCCGGTCACCCACTTTTTTATTAGATACTGACAAGAAATATCACTTGCCCTTTACTAAAATTAGAAAAATATGTTGTTTTATGTTTATGCATACAAGTTTATATTTGAAACCCTACATTCAATACTTCTTGGTTTTTCACTTTTAAAAATTAACATGATAAAAAAAGTTCTGCAATGTTCTTGCACATTTCAAAAATAATTTAGGCCCCACCGTTACTAGGTATTCCAAGTAGATATCAAAAAAAAGGAAAGACTGGACACAGCTCCGGCCATTTCCAGACATGTGCCTCCAGCTCCAATTATCTGTGACTGCTGCATACTAAACATTGATTAGCAACAGTCTCGGACAGGAGGGGCTAGGGACGGAGCCACAGGGAGATCCTGCAAGTATTTCTCAAATTGTTTTTGTTTTGTGGAGGGTATTAAATCTGTTTTTCAAAGCAAAACATAAGAATATAAGGAATTTGACAAATAATTGAAGATCATTCAGTCCAGCATGCTGTCCCAACATTTCATCCAAATATTTCTTAAAGGTTCTCAAAGTTTCTGCTTGAACTACATGACTCTATAGTGTGTTCCAGATTCCAATGAAGAAGTGCTTCCTTCAGTCTTACATGTACTTCCCCTTAATTTTCACGGGTGACATTGACTACAGAATTGGTCACAAAGGGCAGCCCTGCCAGAGTCCAACCTCAACAGGAAACGAGTCCGACTTATGACCGGCAATGCGGACCAAGCTCCTGCTCCTCCTGTACAGGGACTGAATGGCTCATAACAACGAGCCTTGTACCCCGTTCCGAGCAAGGGAAACGCCGATACTTGGTTTAACTCCATATGGGGTCATGTATTTTGTGGATTTGAAGAAGGCATTCGACCGTGTCCCTCGAAGCATCCTGTGGGGTGTGCTCCAAGAGTACGGGGTACAAGACTCGTTGTTACGAGCCATTCAGTCCCTGTACAGGAGGAGCAGAAGCTTGGTCTGCATTGCCAGTCATAAGTCGGACTCGTTTCCTGTTGAGGTTGGACTCCGCCAGAAAATTTTGTCAAAGGCTTTGCTTTTGTCTAGTAGGTCTTTCTCTCTTAAACCCATGCTGGCTTGTATTTAATATATCTTTATAGAGAGATCAGGATTCAGTATTACTTGCTACAAACTTTTTTCTTTCTTTCCTTTTTTTTAGAAAAGTGACATTAAGTGATTTGCTTAGTCTCAGAGTCAGTCAAAGTCAGGAACTGAATCACAATTTTGTCTTTTAAAGCCAGGTGTCATAGTCACCTCATTATACCACCTGCCTGCCTTAAAATTTTAAATGAGGGTTTTAATACTTAAAAAAAAAAAACTAACAGATTCCTTTTGTTTAAATTTTCAAATTAATGGTCATGTGAGTCAACTCTATCCTGGTGGTATTAAGCCCAGAATAAAAAATATCCTGGTGGGGTCACAAGTCCACTGCAGAAGAAAACAGGGTACAAAATGTATATAGGGCGTAACAGTCAGGTGCTGTGCAGGCTTCTTAGCCTTCAATAGGCAGAGTTCAGTAGGTATGTTCTAGAACCTTCTCAATTAATTTCACGGTTGCAAGGGCCAAAGACTTTCCCACCAGGAATGGTTAAGAGGCTGAAAACAGGCATGGGAAGACTAGTCTATCACAGAGACCACTCTGACTCACGCATGCACATAAACACACACACACAACTTATTCACACATAGTGACAATCTGCATTTGCCAATTGACATTACCTGAATTAAAAATTAAAATAAAAAGACCTTTGTAAGGAATTTTGATTAAATGCAACTCGTAGAGCTACAGTAGAAATCTGGTCGTGAACGTTTCTGAACACATACAAATCGGGTTACTATCAAAAAGTTTGCTCTGGTGGCGAACAAAAAACACTGGTGTCCAGTTTCCCTTCCGGTTCGTACACGCCAATGATTTCCCATTCTCCGTTTCCAATTTTCTTTTGTTTGCATATACAGGGCCTAACAAAGCAGCTGATGTTGCAAAATTGGAGTTACAGCGTTAACCAAGCAGAGGCCTCAAGTGCTGGAAGAGGTGGAAAAACTGTTGCTAGTGTGGTTGAATGAGAAGCAACTTGCAAGGGATAGCGTAAGTGAGGCGATCATATGCGAGAAAGCCAGGATTCATGGTGATTTGCTGGAAAAAAAAAACTTCTTCGAGTGGCTAAGGTGAGGAATTTAAAGCCAGTAGAGGATGGTTTGAAAAGTTTTGCAAGAGAAGTGGCATTTAATTTTTTTTCCCTGTGTTTAAAACTCATAAAAAAAAGTGTTTACAGTGAGCAGTTTGTAAGGGTCTAGCGCGAACTCTTACAATGTTAGTTTTCTCTGCTGTTCAAGTTTTTCTCAGTGTTATTCAATGTTTTTACATTTAGTTTACTATTACACTGTGCATTCTATTGTGTAATTAACTATATATATATATATATATTTACATACAGCTCGTATGGTCTGGAACGGATTAATTGTATTTACATATAATCTTATGGGGAAATTATGTTTGGAGCGCCTCCAGAGTTACGGTTGTGACCAGAGGTACCACTGTATTCTGTTACGACAAATGTTAGGGAATAGCAGAAGTGATAGGCACACGTAATTACAGTGACAGAGCATTATATGTTTTCAGGTAAATGTGGCACTCTGGTAGTAAATTATAGGGTAACCAGGTTTTCAAAGCCACAACTGGGACACTTGTCTAGCATGTGTGTCCACATATAAGGCCCATCCTCATTTGTTCAATGTCTGGTTTATCTGATTATCAGCAGCAAGGGATCAGGGCTTGAGGAAAAAACACCTTTTCAAAAGAACACAAATGATAACATGCAGTACTTGAAGTGGAAACAAATCAATGGCAGTACGGTCTGTTTTTGTCTGCTTTTTGGTCATTCTCGCAATGCTGTTCAAATGTAACACAACTTTTTAATCATTCTTTCCTTGACAGAGTTTGGACCATGCTATATCTTTCTATATAATACGCTACCTTGACTGTTCGTTTGTCTGTCCAGGATTTTAAATCACCTGCAGTTCGCAAACTGTTTGACCTATTGACCTGAAATTTGGTACACATATACTATGTGACGTCTACTATCCGCTTTCAGGGTGATGATTGACCTCCAAGGTTATTCCTGTTTTTATTTTTATTTTATTTTATTGTAGAATCAACTCTTGGCAGCAGACAGCAGGGCGGCCGTGCTGCGCATGCGTTCAGGCGTCGTTCTCATCCCTACCACCTTCACCGTTACATCCCCTACCTCTTCATATCTTAAATCATTCTTGAGGCAGATTGAAGACTTAAGTGCCAGCTTAAGTGAAAAATTATGGAAAACGTACTAAGTAATTGTAACACAAACACTGACTTAATCAGTTTTAACGTGAAAAGATGCCAACGAAAGAAGAGAAGGAGTGGGCCACTAGGGTGGAGAAAAGAAGAGCTGCTCAGGATGCAGCAAGTGTATCAGCTTCTGAGCAAACGAATGCTAAAAGTACAGAGAAAGAGTATTAAACTATTGGTCAAGTGTATTCGCTGCACTACGCTGTTACTGGTTATATGTATATTAAATCAAATTAGTAGCTGCGATATGGATGAGTTCCTCTTGGATTTTTGTATATGCTGTTCGCACCTGTTTTATTAGAATGGCAGCCTATTAAAACTTCAGTTATTCTTCAGCCTGAAATTGGAACTGTCCAGTGACAGAGAAATAGTAAATCATTATATGTAGATAATGGAGCTGTGAGCTTGGTTTAGTGTAAGGTAAGTAGTACTAACTAAATCTTTATTTGCACTGTACACAATGACTTACAGTCACAGGGTACTTCATTCATCTGTAGACAACCCTTTGTTCTCCTGGTGGGCTGGGGGAGAATGCAAGCAGAGTGTTCTGCACATGTAATCATCCAGTGACATAACTTCCTACTCTGTGCACTCAGTCTGCTGGTTTTTTACTACCTTGTACTGAGGAGCTGTTTGCCGTCAATAGTGTGTATTGGAAGTGAAAAACCGGAATATCTACAAAATATACAGGTTGGTGTAACCGCTGCCAAGTTAAAATTGAAACAGTAAGCCAACTGGTAGCTGAAGTTGCATGGAACGTGTGTTTGCAAATTTGCCAATGCTTTTCATTGAGAGATTTTTGAATTTTAAACTGTGTACGGCATGATCTGTTCAAGATGTCTCAACGAAAATTAAACTGCCTCAACAAATTTCCTTGAAAAATAAATGAAACTTTTCAACAAAATTGGTGCATGATGGGCCAAGTTGTTTCATGTGTACAGACACATGGACACACAGGCAGACATGGCTGTCACAATGTTTCACACATTATATGCAAACACACCTAAAATCACAAAACAAATAGTCATTTCCCCGTCACGTTCAACTATCATCTGCACTTACCTCATCATGAATGGCTTAATAAGTGTAATTCCCAGCACGAAATACATGAGGATGGAGAAACCCATCATGCCAACTCCCAATAGAATAGCTCGGTCTTCCCCAGCACTGGACACTGGGGCCTGGGCCTTGGATTTGTCGCCACCCTTTGCATCGTTGTTCTCTTTTTTCTTTTCTTTGACAGAAATTGAACTGATGGCCTCCCTAAAGAAAAAAAAAAGATTAAGTAAAGCATCTGCAGTGAGCTGTAACAGCCATGGTTACCCTACAATGCCCTGTGAACTGACATATCGACATACTACATGTACTGGCAGAGTTCAGCACAAGTAGGAGTGAAGTAGTTAGTTAAAGTATGCACTGTTAACATTCTGGTTCATTCTGAGACTTGGTTAATTGTTTTGTAAGTTGGAACATTTTTAATTTTTGTTTGTTTACTTCATCAAACAAACAGATGTCACTAATAATTACAAATAATTTTTGTAACATTGAGTAATATATAAAAATAATTGTGATAACAGAATGCACAGAAAATATGTTTTTAATAATATTTTACAATATAATGCAGTTAAAAACCAACCCCAAATAAACTTGTAGTGACTGAAATAGCATTCATAGACTCTTAAGTCAAGTGATATAGTATGTGGCTAATTGTAGTTAATTGTTCTCAAAAACATTTGAAAGAATTACTCACTGGAGACTTAAAGTCGAATGGTGGAGTCTCAAGCTAAACTGGGGGCTGCAATGGACTGTGATGGGTTGCAGGACGTTCTGAAGCTTTGCCACTTGATGACTGAGACTATTATAATCTGAAGATAATACACTTGTGAGGCTGTTTTACTGAGCACGTGTTTATTTACTGCTGCCGTTAAAGTTTACAGAAACACACTTAGGGGTATCTTCCCTCTTCCATTCATTTTTAGATAAGCCGGGTGACTTTTCCTTTTCTTTGTCCACACTTTTTATTCTTACAAGTATGACGATCATTTAGCTGATCTGGTATGACTTCAAGCAGTAGAAGAGGCGAGTTGGTGTTGCATAGATTCACACAAGTCATTGACGAGACAGTGAAGTTTCAATAGCATGCAAATCTGCTGGCCTTGGGCGTCCATTTTGTCATTAGGAACAGCTCTTACATGATTAAAGCTATATAAAATATACAAGTTAAAGCACTCTCTCTCAACAGCAAATCATCAGCAACTGAATTTGCAAAGAATGTCTATGTATTTTAACATTGCTGATTTTGATTTCTGTTTAAATGGGAATTTTTCATATTTCAAAAATGTGTACAGCACATTCTATTTAAGATATCTCAATTAAAATGTACCTTTCCTGTCAAATTTCCTGGAATAATATCTGAACAATATTTGGTCTAAATTTCGGTCCATTGGTTTTTTCATGAGGATAGACATGGACAGACAGAGTGGAAGGACAATGACAATAGATGCTTTCACATTGTATGCCAATCCATGTAAAAATGAATATAAAAGCTGCCTTGGATAAAGTTTTTAGCCAAATATACAACAAAAATAAAAACAGATAAATGACTCATACCACTTCAGCTATCAGTGTGGATTCCTCTTTGGAAATGCAGACCATATTTGATTCACATGGCGTCATTTGCATGCTGCAGGCCAATTTTTTAAAGGCAACCAACTGCCAGTCATTCAACCAGCCATAGATTCTATCACAACTGTAACCAGAGTCTGTGTAGTAGAGTCTTGCCTTTGTTGGGAGCGGACTTAATAAAAGATGTCTGCGTTTTAGACAACATTATAATCACTGATTCAGTACATTTTCATTAAAAACATCATTATAAGTTTGTGTCATATTAAGCTTGAATGGATTGGTACATAGCGAACTCTGATGCCACCTATAACAGTAGAACAGAAACTGTTCATGGTCAGCTTCCAAGGTCAATGTGACAAATTAGTTCAAATGTGCTTGCTGCTGTACTGGAGAAAGAGAAAAGAATGAGCACTAGTATCACATTCACATGTGGATTGTATTGAGAGGAGCTGAATGTGGTCATCAGTAATAACTGTCATCTATTACTGCACCTAAGTGGCCTCTTTTTTGGCCTGGGTGACTATACATTTTTTTACACCATGGGCTTCACTATTATGTGCAGCCACTTCCAGAAAATAAAGACCTAATTGGTTTTGTTACCTACAAGAGATTGTTCTGATTCTGGTGTGTTACATACTATACAGGCTGGTATCTGCTACATCTGCCTTTCAAAAAATGATGGCACCCAGATTGAGAGTGCATGTCCAGTTCACCCTGACCCAGGTACACAGCAGAATTCAAAAAAGAAAAGGCTGTGCAGACAGTTCATCAGGGCATCCATCCTACATGAGCATACTGACTGGCTAGAAGAGTAACTAGAAAAAGCTGTTCCTTCCCACACGCCTGCTATGTTATTGGACTACCGAGACTTCACAAAATTTTTCACCATGAACTTATTTCCACTCTCAGAGAAAGGATTGCTAAAATGTGTAAAGCTTGTTATTCAGGAGTTAACCTTTTACCAATTGTGTCACAGCACATACATGTTTGGAAAGGTCTAACTAAATACGCTTGAAAAGATTTAATTAAATTTACCTGAAAATGGAATATTCCCATGGGCTCACCACCTATGGGAGGGGCCAAGGAGGTCGGGTGCAGTGTGAGTTGGGTGGTGGCCGAAGGCGGGGACCTTGGCGGTCCGATCCTCGGCTACAGAAACTGGCTCTTGGGACGTGGAATGTCACCTCTCTGAAGGGGAAGGAGCCTGAGCTAGTGCGCGAAGTTGAGAGGTTCCGGCTAGATATAGTCGGGCTCACCTCGACGCACAGCTTGGACTCTGGAACCAATCTCCTTGAGAGGGGCTGGACTCTCTACCACTCTGGAGTTGCCCCCGGTGAGAGGCGCCGAGCAGGTGTGGGTATACTTATTGCCCCCCAACTTGGAGCCTGTACATTGGGGTTTACCCCGGTGGACGAGAGGGTAGCCTCCCTTCGCCTTCGGGTGGGGGGACGGGTCCTAACTGTTGTTTGTGCGTATGCACCGAACAGCAGTTCAGAGTACCCACCCTTTTTGGAGTCCCTGGAGGGGGTGCTAGAGGGCATACCTTCTGGGGACTCCCTCGTTCTGCTGGGAGACTTCAATGCTCACGTGGGCAATGACAGTGAGACCTGGAAGGGCGTGATTGGGAGGAATGGCCCCCCTGATCTGAACCCGAGCGGTGTTTTGTTATTGGACTTCTGTGCTCATCACGGATTGTCCATAACGAACACCATGTTCAAGCATAGGGGTGTTCATATGTGCACTTGGCACCAGGACACCCTAGGCCTCAGTTCGATGATCGACTTTGTGGTCGTGTCGTCGGACTTGCGGCCACATGTCTTGGACACTCGGGTGAAGAGAGGGGCGGAGCTGTCAACTGATCACCACCTGGTGGTGAGTTGGCTTCGATGGTGGGGGAGGATGCCGGTCAGGCGTGGTAGGCCCAAACGTGTTGTGAGGGTCTGCTGGGAACGTCTGGCAGAGCCCCCTGTCAGACGTAGCTTCAACTCCCACCTCCGGCAGAACTTCGACCACATCCCGAGGGAGGTGGGGGACATTAAGTCCGAATGGGCCATGTTCCGTGCCTCTATTGTTGAGGCAGCTGACCGGAGCTGTGGCCGTAAGGTGGTCGGTGCCTGTCGTGGCGGCAATCCCCGAACCCGCTGGTGGACACCGGCGGTGAAGGATGCCGTCAAGCTGAAGAAGGAGTCCTACAGGACCCTTTTGTCCTGTGGGACCCCGGAGGCAGCTGATAGGTACCGGCAGGCCAAGCGGAATGCGGCTTTGGTGGTTGCTGAGGCAAAAACTCGGGCGTGGGAGGAGTTTGGGGAGGCCATGGAGAATGACTTTCGGACGGCTTCGAAGAGATTCTGGTCCACCATCCGGCGTCTCAGGAAGGGGAAGCAGTGCAGTGTCAACACTGTATATGGTGGGGATGGTGCGCTGCTGACCTCGACTCGGGACGTTGTGGGTCGGTGGGGGGAATACTTTGAAGACCTCCTCAATCCCATTAACATGCCTTCCAATGAGGAAGCAGAGCCTGGGGACTCAGAGTTGGGCTCCCCCATCTCTGGGACTGAGGTCACTGAGGTGGTCAAAAAACTCCTTGGTGGCAGGGCCCCGGGGGTGGATGAGATACGCCCGGAGTTCCTCAAGGCTCTGGATGTTGTAGGACTGTCTTGGCTGACACGCCTCTGCAACATCACATGGACATCAGGGACAGTGCCTCTGGATTGGCAGACCGGGGTGGTGGTCCCCCTCTTTAAGAAGGGGGATCGGAGGGTGTGTTCCAACTACAGAGGGATCACACTCCTCAGCCTCCCTGGAAAAGTCTATTCAGGGGTCCTGGAGAGGAGGGTCCGTCGGATAGTCGAGCCTCGGATTCAGGAGGAACAGTGTGGTTTTCGTCCTGGTCGCGGAACAGTGGACCAGCTCTATACCCTTAGCAGGGTCCTGGAGGGTGCATGGGAGTTTGCCCAACCAGTCTACATGTGTTTTGTGGACTTAGAAAAGGCATTCGACCGTGTCCCTCGGGGAATCCTGTGGGGGGTACTCCGAGAGTATGGGGTACCGGCCCCCCTGATAAGGGCTGTTCAGTCCCTGTACGATCAGTGCCAGAGCTTGGTCCGCATTGCCGGCAGTAAGTCGAACCCGTTTCCAGTGAGAGTTGGACTCCGCCAGGGCTGCCCTTTGTCACCGATTCTGTTCATAACTTTTATGGACAGAATTTCTAGGCGCAGCCAGGGTGTTGAGGGGGTCCGGTTTGGTGGGCTCAGGATTGGGTCACTGCTTTTTGCAGATGATGTTGTCCTGTTTGCTTCATCAGGCCGTGATCTTCAGCTCTCTCTGGATCGGTTCGCAGCCGAGTGTGAAGCGGCTGGGATGAGAATCAGCACCTCCAAATCCGAGACCATGGTCCTCAACCGGAAAAGGGTGGAGTGCCCTCTCAGGGTTGGTAGCGAGATCCTGCCCCAAGTGGAGGAGTTCAAGTATCTCGGGGTCTTGTTCACGAGTGAGGGAAGAATGGAGCGTGAGATCGACAGGCGGATCGGTGCGGCATCCGCAGTAATGCGGGCGTTGCATCGGTCTGTCGTGGTGAAAAAGGAGCTGAGCCGCAAAGCGAAGCTCTCAATTTACCAGTCGATCTATGTTCCTACCCTCACCTATGGTCATGAGCTATGGGTAGTGACCGAAAGAACGAGACCGCGAATACAAGCGGCTGAAATGAGTTTCCTCCGCAGGGTGTCTGGGCTTTCCCTTAAAGATAGGGTGAGAAGCTCAGTCATCCGGGAGGGGCTCAGAGTAGAGCCGCTGCTCCTCCGCATCGAGAGGAGTCAGATGAGGTGGCTCGGGCATCTGATCAGGATGCCTCCTGGACGCCTCCCTGGTGAGGTGTTCCAGGCACGTCCAACCGGGAGGAGGCCCCGGGGAAGACCCAGGACACGCTGGAGGGACTATGTCTCTCGACTGGCCTGGGAACGCCTTGGGATTCTCCCGGAAGAGCTAGAAGAAGTGGCCGGGGAGAGGGAAGTCTGGGCATCTCTGCTCAAGCTGCTGCCCCCGCGACCCGACCTCGGATAAGCGGGAGACAATGGATGGATGGATGAAAATGGAATAAATTTAAAGACAGCTTAGACAGTAACAAAAAAAGTGAAAAACACCTTATCTAAATAGTTTATCGGAGGAGGCTTTGACTAGCACAAGTGAATAAATGTTAGATAAACTGAACATACAAAAGAAGGACAACAGCCAAGCCAGGGAGTTTCATAAAACTGTCATTGTCAGGAAAAAGTACTGTAAATGTTGGGGTTGGGGCAGCATGGTGGCGCAGTGGGTAGCGCTGCTGCCTCGCAGTTTGGAGACCCGGTTTCGCTTCCCAGGTCCTCCCTGCGTGGAGTTTGCATGTTCTCCCTGTGTCTGGGTTTCCTCCGGGTGCTCCGGTTTCCTCCCACAGTTCAAAGACATGCAGGTTAGGTGCATTGGCGATCCTAAATTGTCCCTAGTGTGTGCTTGGTGTGTGGGTGTGTGCCCTGCGGTGAGCTGGCGCCCTGCCCGGGGTTTGTTTCCTGCCTTGCGCCCTGTGTTGGCTGGGACTGGCTCCAGCACACCCCCATGACCCTGTAGTTAGGATATAGTGGGTTGGATAATGGATGGATTGATGGATGTTGGGGTCTGTTTAACCCTCTAGTAGGGATATGAAGTTTAACAGCAGAGCATTGAAACTCATATCACTTTTCTGAAGCATACTGTATTAATACGGTGTTGTGAAACTTGTATCAAATTTCTCTTGCCACGTGACCAATGATATCCGAACCTTTGAATGTCACTGAAACATTGGGAATGCTCTGACTGCTTCAACATTTTGCAGTGTCCCACATCTACAAGCTGTAAAAGGAAATGGGAAACTACTAGTTGTATTTTATTATTGAGTTAAATATGGAGTCCAGAAGTGGACAAAAGTATTCAAGAGTATGGGAACATTTCAACAATAAAGTAAATACTGTACATTTTTTAGGCAGGGGAACTTATAATGAGTCATTATTACTGTAGGTGCAAATTCCCTACATTCCATTATGGTTCATTTCCCCTTAATACTATTATTCACCAAACACTGTTGGGAAAATAATAATCTATCACATTGTCGCATGTCAAAAACCCCCTCCCATGAAAAATGTGTCACATAATTATGAGTCAATCAGGCGTACAGTCATAATGGTTATTGGTTAGATGTTATTTTATTACGTTTTGAAAACAGTCACACATGATAAAATGTGCATTTGCTGTAGCATTTAAATGACAACATGATTACCATAATATCATAATAAACACACAGAGTGTTTTTAGGCTTCTACAGCAGTTGCCTGATTCAAGCAGCTGTTTTGACAGTCATGGTTGCTTTCTGTAAACCACAAGATGTTCCTGTTTTCTAAGCTGTGAAACTTCAGGTCTTTTTCCATTACAATCAGGAAGAAGCCTCACAAGCTTCATGGAGCTTCATCAACTAATTAAAGGAACACATTGCTGTTCTGTTTACAACATCTTTATCTGGTTATTTCTAGGAAAGGGGGAAGCTTTGCATCTTCGTTGTGATGCAACAGTAATATAATAGAATGCTGTTGTACAATGCATCCACTAGAGGCCACTGTACTTGAATATAAAAAGGAAACTGTAGAAAAGTAGAGTTAGTTAGAGAAGACCTGACAGTGTAAGTGACATAAGCAGCAATGTAAGAATAAAGACAAGTAACTATAACATTCATTTCTTTTTCTTTCATTTGTACAGACACAATTCAGAAGAATGTCAATTATCCTAGCCAATTGGAACCAAGGTTGGTTTGGTTAATCTAATAGTCTGGATAATCAAACTAGTCTATACAAAACAAAGTGTAATTAAGCCTAGAATTAAATTACTGCATGTAAGATTATTACTACTGTATTTGGAAATATGAAGAATTATTAAAATATTTGAATTAGTAAATGGTTTATAAATAATAACCTAAACATCTAACGAAACAATGTATACCATATTTATTTTGAACTTCAACTATAAATCACACATTTTCTATATAAACAGAAATAAACAAACACAAATAAACGCATCCACATAACAATATAATGAAATCTTATTTTTCTAAGTACTGTTTGTGTTATGTTACAGCCAGAGTTTTTTTCCCTGGCCTGTATTTATTTGTTGTTTAATTGTTATTTTCAAGATATTATTTTTCATGCTATGACTGTATTTCTGTTAGATTTCTTTTTTATTGGTATTCTGTTCCTTTAAATACAAGTCAACTCCTTGTATGTTGTAGGTGGTACCCCAAGAGGCGGGGCCACCATGATGTCACCTGTCCTGAAATGTCCCTCTGGTTATTTTGAAGACAGAGGAGAAGATGCCAGGAATGATGTTTGTCGTAGGAGTATTTATTAAGTATTGTTTCATGGATTGGATTCACTGGGTTTGTTCATTTGCTCTGTTTACTGAATTTTGGTTTCGGATTATGCATTGGGACTTGTTTGCCTCAAAAACAGCAAAAAAAATCCTTTTTTTTGGTTGTTGAGCCTTTTCTTATATTTTCTATTTTTTGCATAAATAATATCATTTATTAAGATTACTTTTGTGGACTGTTTCTCAAGACAAAATATTTTTTACAGTTTTTATTTCCTATGAAAAAAGACACTTGGAAATATTTTTGAACATTAAAAGTATCTTCAATCCAAAATCCCTTTTAGGTCTACAAAGAGCAAGTCAGGTTGGCAATTTTGGAGTCAAGCTGCCTGGGGTGAGATCTAGTCTGGGTAGGCTGAGGGAGGCCCAACTTTATTATTTAGGTCATTTTTGAGGCCTCACACAGTTTTTGTCCAGGTACTCAATTTATAACAGTATGTCATTCTTAAATTTTTCTTTGAACGTTGTACAGCAAGGTCTTTTATTCTCTTTTATAGCAGTATCCCTATAGAACTGCATTCACTCAAACCATGCCTTTGCAGTTTCTAACCATTACCTATCTTTTTCTCCATTTGCCAAAAGCATAGGGAAATTATTTTTTGTGTAGTGTGGTATGTGACCACCAGTGAGCCTCTGGAAGGATCCTGGCCTTGATCATCTTATGAAGTGGTAGAAAGCAAGTACCGATAAGGTTGCCTCTGACCTTAAATCAACAGTGCAAGGAATCAGCAGTGTGAATGTGCAAGTGGGCAGTATGTGGAGCCACATGGAAGGAGCCATGGAAGATCAGGTGGTGTTAGAGTTCTGGGCTGCCAAATGACCCCTAGGGTCCAATATTTCTTATAATTCACCCAAACAACTGTTTAAAATTGCAAGTCTGCCTGCAAAAATATACTACTAAAAAAATTAAAGGAACACCTTTTATTCCGATAATAGCATGAATTCAGTGAAACTTCTGGGATATTGATCTGGTCAGTTAAGTAGCAGAGGGGGTTGTTAATCAGTTTCAGCTGCTCTGGTGTTAATGAAATTAACAACAGGTGCATTAGAGGGGCAACAATGAGACGACCCCCAAAACATGAATGGTTTAACAGGTGGAGGTCACTGACATTTTTCCTTTCTCATCTTTTCTGACTGTTTTTTCACTAGTTTTGCATTTGGCTATGGTCAGTGTCACTACTGGTAGCATGAGGTGATACCTGGACCCTCCAGAGGTTGCACAGGTAATCCAACTTCTCCAGGATGGCACATCAATATGTAGCATTGCCAGAAGGTTTGCTTTGTCTCCCAGCAGAGTCTCAAGGGCATGGAGGAGATTCCAGGAGATGGGCAGTTACTCTAGGAGAGCTGGATGGGGCCGTAGAAGGTCCTTAACCCATCAGCAGGACCAGTATCTGCTCCTTTGGGCAAGGAGGAACAGGATGAGCACTGCCAGAGCCCTACAAAATGACCTCCAGCAGGCCACTGGTGTGAATGTCTTTGACCAAACAATCAGAAACAGATTCATGAGGGTGGCCTGAGGGCCCAATGTCCTCTAGTGGGCCCTGTGCTCACTGTCTGGCACCATGGAGCTCAATTGGCATTTGCCATAGAATACCAGAATTGGCAGATCCACCACTGGCACCCTGTGCTTTTCACAGTTGAGAGCAGGTTCACCTTGAGCACATGTGACAGACATGAAAGGGTCTGGAGAAGCTGTGGAGAACATTATGCTGCCTGTAATATTGTTCAGCATGAACAGTTTGGTGGTAGGTGGTCTGGGGAGGCATATTCATGGAGGGATGCACTGACCTTTACATGCTAGACAATGGCACCTTGACTGCCATTAGGTATCGGGATGAAATCCTTGGACCCATTGTTAGACCCTATGCTGGTGCAGTGAGTCCTGGGTTCCTCCTGGTGCACGGCAATGCCCGGCCTTATGAGAGTATGCAGGCAGTTCCTGGAAGATGAAGGAATTGATACCATTGACTGGCACCCACACTCACCTAAATCCAATAGAACACCTCTGGGACATTATGTTTTGGTCCATCCGACATCACCAGGTTGCACATTAGACTGTCCAGGAGCTCAGTGATGACCCAGTCCAGATCTGGGAGGAGATCCCCCAGGATAGCATCCATCGTCTCATTAGGAGCATGCCCTGATGTTGTTAGGCATGCATACAAGCACATGGGGGTCATACAAACTACTGAGTACAATTTGGAGTTGCTGCAATAAAATTTCAGCAAAGTGGGCTAGCCTGACGCATCATTTTTTCACTTTGATTTTCAGGGTGTCTTTGAATTCAGCCCTCTGCAGGTTGATAATTTTCATTTCCATCAAATGATGTGGCATCCTTTCATTCCTAACACATTACTTAGTCCATATCAGTACAGATATCCACCATGATTTTTCCCCATTGAGATCTGATGTGTTTTCAAAATGTTCTTTTAATTTTTTTGAGCAGTTTATTTTTTGGATCTGTATTTGAAAATAAACTTTGCTATTTTTCTCAACACTATCTATATTGTATATATTGTATATGTATAAAAAGCATTCAAAAATGAATGTGTCAAGCAGCATGAATAACACTTCAGCATTGCAAACAGTAATGGGTGGTGTGGCAATGGTTCGGGTGATAGACATTTAAATAATCGACTTATTACTGTAGTTGAAGAGCATGTTCTTAGTCACTCTATTTTCCTGGATTTTTCATCTTTGGTTCTTAAGCTTTACAAAACAGCAATGAGTGTCTTAAATCATTATATAAAATTCAATTCTTAATATACAGCAAGCCCTTATATAAAACAATTTAAACAAACCTTTCTTAGACCCGAGCAAGTGGTGCCTCACAGCTCCTGATTCTTAAAATTTATATTGTCTTCCCATTTTTACTTTATCCATATGAGTTTTCTTTGAGATCCTCTAGTTTTTTCCTACATCCTGAAGGCATGCAAATTGCATTGAATTTAATTTTTAAATCAGCCTAGAATGGCTTACACTTTGTAAATGGTGAGTTCTTGATCAAGGCCCTATGTTTACGGGATAAGCTTCAGCCCTGGTAACTCTGAGCTAGATTAAATGGTGTCAATAATTTTTTCATATTTCAAAGTGCCTATGGTTTTGATAGATAAGAAAGAAAAAATTCTAACTTGGCTGTCACAGTCACATTAAGACATTATGAAAACATATTGATGTTGGTACAAAGGAGCTCCAGTAGCGTTTCATGGCACACTTTGGCTGAATAATTAGTTGGCTGAATGTACTCAGCGTTACTGTGCCAAGGTGAGGATGTGCAGCATTGTTCATAATAGCACTCATATTTGTTTTACTTCTCTCCTTTGCTGTGACCTACAACTGAGCTTGTCCTTTTAATTAGCTTGTTAATTTGATGGGCCTCTCTTGAAGTGATGTTATCAGCCCAACACACCACAGCATAGAAAATCATACTGGCCATTACAGAGTTATAGAAGATGTGAAGGATGTACAACGTGTGCAAAACAAAAATCTGAAGGATGTCTGGAATGGACTGGGTATAATTACTGGATTTGGGCAATCCAGGGTTCAGGTGCTATAAGGGGATGTGGACAAAACTGATGCCCTGAAACGATTTTTTAATAGACATTCCCTCCCACTGTTGCCTTCTTCCAATGACCAGTCTCCTCACACCACCTCTACCACATCAACTGGAATGGCCAGTGACAAGTCCATCTCTGAACATCAGTGTGGACTGTCCATAACTGAAGACAAAGGAGACAACTGAGGAAACTACACACAGGAAAAGTTGCACGACCATATGGATTCAGTCCTCGAATTCTTAAGGCCTGTGCTGAACAACTTTGTGGTGTCCTCAGTCACCTGTTCAGTTGGTTCCTAAGGCTTCAGAAAGTGACACTTCTGTGGAAAACATCCTGCATTGTTTGTGTTCCAAAGAAGGCGGGCACCTCTTCACCTAATGACTACAGACCAGTGACACTTACGTCTCACATCATGAAGACCTTTGACAGACTGGTCCTGGACTATATGAGCCCTTTTGTGATAATCCACCAGGACCCTTCATAGTTTGCCTATCGGGCAAAGATTAGAGTGGAGGATGCAATTATCTGTCTGTTCCACAAGGCTTGTTCTCACTTGGGCAAAGCTGCCAGCGCTGTGAGGATTATGCTTTTTGATTTCTCCAGTGCCTTCAATACCATCCAGCAATCCCTGTTAAGGAGTAAACTTAGATATATGCAGGTGGATGAGCCTATGGTGTCCTGGATAATGGACTATCTGTCAGGCAGAGCGCAGTTTGCGATACTCAATGACTGTGTCTCTAATACGGATGTGAATAACACATAATAATCTCTTCACTCTGTACATCTGAGACTATAGATACAACACCAGGTCATGTCACTGGAGAGATTCTCAGATGATTCTGCACTTATAGGGTGTATTGATAAAGGGGACGAGACAGAGTATTGGATTCAGGTGGAAAAGTTCTGGTCTTAGAACACAGAGGAACTATGAAAGGGCAGTGCAGGCTCTTTTTCCTTAGGAGGCTGCCTTTTTTAATTTTAAGTAAGCTAAGTTATCACACCAACTCACACACAAAAGAGGGGTGGACAGGGCTGGTGTCAAAATAGGTATAGAACTTGGGCGCCAGAAGGGATTTGAATGGCAACGGGCTTTAGTTAAGATAAAATACTGAAGGACGAGAAGCTTAAAAATAATGCATTACACTTACTTTCGCTCCCATTCTCCCCATCCATTTTCTATGTTTTTTTTTTGTTGCAATCTTCAAAGTAGGTATTCAAGCAGACATGTTTATGGCCAGATGCTGTTCCTGACACCAGTCTCCTTTAATTGCATTTCATGGCAGGCATAAGAAATTGAGACATTATTCTAATCCCAGGTCACAGGAGAGAGGCTATTATAGTTACCCTGATTTTGCAAAATTATTACACTTAATAGGGTGAATATTGCAGCCTTTTTCTTTTTAGATGAGAAATAACTAATATTGTAGATAATGAAAGTGGGATATTTGTCTCCATGATTTTGATCTGAAGCATAGTAAAGTGAATAAATGGATTATCTAGTCTTCTCTGCAAGAACATTTGTCTTTCAAACAGTCCATTTATCCATTTTGTAAATCTGCTGACTTTTGGTTTAAAGTATAGCGGAATGAATAAATGGATTGGAAAGTTATCTCTTTAATGATATTTTTTCTTTCAAATAATTCATTCATTTTGAAAAGCCACTTTTTTTATTACAGCGAAATAAAGAGCCAAGCTCTATCAAACAATAATGGATGCCAGCCAAGAAAAATCCTGGCTCCATCACACATCTGCCAACCTAACACTATGACATAGGACTCAAAAAACAGTCTCAATAAAAAATACAAACAATGACAGGGTAGAAAATAGATATTCTATATAAAAGGCACTCCATCTAAGAATTAAGGGTGGAAATTCTACTGTACAAATGAGATCACAACATATTCTTTGACATAGACGTGGAATCTCTTACTATCCAGCACATTTGTATCACTGCACAATATTTCTTCTATGAATATGACTGACTAAGAAGTCTTTTTGGAGGAGGCAGCTAGAAGCATGATCATATCCTAAAAGTAACAGTAGCCATCTAGGGAACCTGCAACTGCTTTTTGTAAAGCTAAGGCTACAAATAATGCAAAACGGCCATTAAATATATTATTTTGTTCAGCTTTTTTCATTAGAAATATTACATTTGCTTATTGGCTGACACCTTTATCCAAGGTGACTTACAACATTTATGATACAATTGGTTACATTTCTTTTTTTTGGTTTTCCAAATAGAGCACATGCAGGTCAAGTGACTTGCTCAGGGTCACACAGTGTCAGTAGCAGGATTTGAACCCACAACCTCAGGGTTTGAGGTCCCACACCTTAATCACAACACCACACTGCATGCCAGATTGCCACCAAATGCCGCTAAATATTTTATTGGCAGAGATTCCCGTACATTATTTTTTCAGTTGATTCATGGGTAAAGATAAACGACTTGTAACAGTGACAAATGCAAGACAAATTCCTTGTTGCTTCAGTGCAAACAATTTTAATCTTGATTTTTTTTTTAACTAAGAAGATATAAAATTCTTTCCCTACCTGGTCCTGCGCCTCCGTGCACTCTGCATTGTGATCTGAATGGGAACATTAAAGGATCCCCTGTGGCTTACTGGCTGCAGAAACATCCCTTTTGGTGTGGGACATGAGGTTTTAGATGAGAGGAGCCCACACTTACGCAATCTTCACAAATCTTTGATTGTAGGAAATTGAGCACTTTAGCATAGTTGGCTCTGACAGCTACACTCCAATTAACAAGAGGTGCTTTGTCCTTCTGAGAAGCTAAATAGGCAAAATCATTGTGAGAAGTGATACAAACAAGCAAAGTGGCCTGCGGCGAGCTGGTCTGGAAGGATCAGGACCGTCAAGCACGCTGTCACCAGGCTACAAGGCTTCTGTGCATCATCAGGACAATGCTGCTGAGGCAACCCTGGGGTTTCTATAGAAACTTAAAGCATCAGGGAAAGTTAGCTGTCTCTCTGGGGCTTTGTTGAACATTTGTGGATGAATGGATACTAGTTGTTTATCACTGCAACTAATTTGGAAATGACAGGATCTGCGAGTCGGTGCTATGCGTTTTGCCATATCCCATTACTTAGTATATAGACAACCAATTAACAAGAACTAAATCTGATGTCTGCCTGGGACATAATAGTTAGTTTCAATTTTTAGTTTCCGGAAACCTTCAAAGGGTCTCATCTTTTAAAGACTATACCTGATTGAAGTAATTGGATAATAATGTTAATTTTAAAAGTATCCACTCAAACCATTGTAAACCTGCTTTATTCATTTTAGGGTTTTGGCTTCAATAGCCTATACTGGAAGCTTCAGGCACAAGAGGCAAGATCCATCCCAGTTCACTTGGCGCACATGCACTCACTCATACCAGTTAGCCAGTTTAGATACACCAATTAACCTACCCCGTGAGCAACTGGGATGTAGGAGTAAAATCCAATCAGACACATGGAGAATATGTAGATTCCACAAAGACAGCGATTGAACCTAGGATGCTGGGACTGTAAGGCAGGAACACTAACCACTAGAATAACCTGAAGGTAATTATTTGAAAAATATTATAAACGCCTGGCTAAAATAATATTGTCAGTCCACCAGAAGCCACATCTTTCTCCACTTGCACAGATTCTAGGAGGACATAACAGTATTAATTAAAGAGCAGGGTATATTCTTGTTCTCGGGTAACTGATTTGTCAGATTTTTTAGTGTTATTCATAAGGTCAGGTTCAGTCAGCTGAAGCGAAAAATCCCAATAACCTCCTGCTCTCTTTTTACCACTGCAAAGCATTATTGTCTCTGTTTCATAGCTCTTGCCCAGTTATTTAGGAATCATATTCCAGAGAAGAAAACAAAAGTAAGTGAATAAAAAATGTGAAGTAAGTAAGCATATTCCGTGCTCCTGTAATGGACATGGTAATGCACATAGTTTCACATTTTAATACATCCTTATTCTAACATATTAGATAAAATATGTTTAATATTTTTTGCTACATCTTATTTTCCATATGTTTTTAAAGTCTATTATATTACAAATAGACAAATCTGGAATTCAGCCAACAATACCCTTGGTTGCTTATTTAATATATTTATGAATTATGCTTTCTGTAAGCATGGCAACCAAAACCAAGTAGTACTTTACCCAACAGGATGAATGAACATCTTTCCTCTTATTTTGCTCATGTCCAGAAGAAGTACCACGGCTTGTCTTCTGATCTCACCGGCTTTTTCAAAAGGGCACTGGAACTTCTCAGTCAATGGCTACATGAAAGAAGGTTAGAAATCTGTCTGCCTCATTTTATACATCAGGCTTTTAATAATTCATACTGTTTGGTAATGCACATGATGTGCCGTGGCAAGATCTAGATGACAGAAGGGCAAAAGAACCTTTGCTGTGTGTGCATATTTTAAAGAGATAGATCATTTTTTGCTTAGACAGGCATCAGTCATCTAAAGGCCTCTGGTTGCAGTTTTTTTTTTTCCACAGATTTATAATGTTAAACAGAGGTGAATAGCCTGATGGCTCTAGAGATAAATGGACATTTATCTGAAGATTTAAAATTGGTGGTATATATTCATTAATAAAATAAACTATGTCAACAAATGACTTGATAGTATGGAGGGCAGGGAACCAAAGCAATAAGAACAACAGGAGAGTGGAAACCATGGCATCTCACACAGATTTCAAAGCTGTAAATTGGTAATTCTAAAATATTTAATTTCCACCTGTACTGTTTTATCAATTCCCATATTTGGTGCACGCTGTATGACCCAGTTTCTTTCCAGCTTCAGACCTCAATGAAGATACCCTGATATTCTCCTTCAGAATTTGAAAGACATTCCTCCATTAATGAGTGCATGCTCTTGAGTCCTTGAGGAAGAAACCAACCCCATACCGTGCCGCTCACACCACCCTACTTCACTACTGAGATTACATTTTGGTGTTATTATGCAATGTTCTAATTTATCCAAGCAAAACACAAAGTACCAATTCTTATCTCTTCTCCATCTAAAACATGTTTCAGTAGTGTTGTGAAACATCAAGGTGATCTGTAGCAAATGTGACACATGCCGTTGAGTTTTTTGGAGAGGAATGATTCACTACAGAGCAACCTCCCATGAATGCCATCTGAGTCTACATCTTATTGTAGACTCAGACATACAGAATTTATCAAGTGCAGATGATGTCAGCATATCCTTAGCTCTGATCCCATGGTTCTTTGTCACTTGACTCTGGGCTAATGAAGGCCCAACTCTTTAAGAATGCTTTCGCTTTTCCACTTTTATGTGCTTCAACAACTTTTCTTCCAAGTTCCCCTGGAATATCTTTAGATAGGACACCTCAAAAATTCTATATTCTGTTTTGGTTTTTTTTTTTAATAGGCAAGGCACAATCTCATATCTGCACGTCATTGATTTGAACACCTTAATCTAATTTTCCTTAATCCTAATAAATCATAAAATGCTTTGTTATTGAATATTTAAACAATTTGTGCATGAAAGATAACATGATATTGTATACCATTTTGTGTGAACTGTTCAATTAGACTGTATTTATATTCTCACTAAGATTAAGATTAAGGCCATTTACTCAAAAATCCAGAAATTCCAACTCACAACTGCACATCCACACACGTGTCAAAAAGGGAGCATTAACTCCATAGATGGACCGGGTTCAGTTCTGAGAATTGCTTACAGTGCTGCCTCAAAGTCACAAAAGCAACAATATAACCATAAATCATCATTTTACAACACAACAGCACAAATAATAATTTTATCCAATCTTTTATCCTTAGCTGTATTGAAGAATCTTTCAGCATATAAATCCGCAAATCAGCCCCTGACAAGTGTCCCGCAATAAAAGTTCAGCGGTTTTGAGGTCTCAAAATCTAGTGTGTGGTAAAACATTTTGTAAATGTAAAGTAACTCGCTTTGCTTGCCAACCCCAAACCTCCCACGCGGCCTGCACTAAGTGCCAGCCACTTCCCGTCTCTGCCGCTCATGTTGTGAAGAGGGGGGCTGAACGCACACTAAGGAGATGCGATTGCTCCTCCGAAACCCCTTCTTAAACAGTGATACAATGGGAAACAAATACATTTTTTTTTTTTTTTATTTTACCTCTTCTTTGCTCGATCAGCTGCTGGCTTGTTGCTGCTGCTGCCATGCCGTGTGATCTGCATCTCGTGCGGTGCTTTGAACATTTAAAAGGCGGTACAGCAGCTGTTCTTTTGTCTCACTGCCTTGTCTCTCTTCTCCCCCAGACATCCTCTGCTCCTGTTGGGGGTCCTGCTCCTGAGGTGTGACCCTATAAAGAGGAAGGTTTTCTATTCTTTTAATTGAGAGACGGAACAGTCCCCTCTGACTACACATGGAGCTCGATTCACTCCTGATAGAGACTTATGTTTGTTTGATGTATTTGAATAACGTTTCTGTCTCTAAAATCTCCTGTGTATCTGTGCAGTATGAAATATGTGGATTTCATTTTCACCAAACAACAAATCATTTAATTCTTCATTGGTAAGAAACACTACTTTTCCCTAATGGCAACATGAATTAGACAATCTACAAGTCTCCGACTTAAAGTTTAAATCCGAACAATATATTCAATCTCTTTTCGCTGTTCCGTTATTTCACCGAGTAATAATTTCCGTCTGTTTGCGCTAATGCGATATTTAATATCATTTTTTTGAGATTTTTGAATTTTCATACTTCCATTATCTCTAACCTGCTCTGCATGTGTATCACGCCAATGTTTTTGAATTCTTTACAACGTTCTACTTTGTCATCTACTCTTTGTCTTTTATTTCCAGAACCCGGGCGTGGTTAAATCTCTTGGCACAAAGTCTTGTCTCTCGGGACGTGAAAGTATCTCTCTGAGAAAATCACGTCTCATCTCCTTCCAAGATTTTTTTTTTTTATAATAGAGAGTTACTGTTTTGGTATAATAAGCCAATCGATGTTTAATTAGGAGCTTTGTCAACCCGTGCTAGAAAATCTCTGGTCACAAAGGATCTTATCAGCATTTCTCCTGCCACAACTCAAGAAATAATTTCTCACAGATTAATACACTATAACAATGAAAGTATAAGCAAGGATGTGTTATAAAAAAGGAAAGAAAAGCAATGTTGCATAACAATAATAAGTATAAACAATATGTGAAAGAATACATTTCTATAAGCGGAGTGCAATACTTATTTGGATACATAGACCACAGTGATATTGAATTGAATATTAATTAAACTTCATGAATGCCTACAACATGGTGTCTGTATTTTTGATTTCCTACAATATGAGCATGTATTAATGAGTCTGCAAAAACAGTCTGTATGAAGAGCAGACTGAGCTTTAAATTGGAGATTTTTATGTTATCTTGTCAAACAGATTGTTTACTATTGCCTCTGCTACAGTAACTCCCATGTTTGTTTGTCTTTGTTGTTGTTTCATATTGTTTGCAGTTTTTTTTTTTAATAACATGGATAACTGAAGTTGTGAGAAAGGACAATGTGAAGAAAGTATGGAAGGGGAGGAGGACTACCACTGGCTACAGGCAGGTTGTAAAACATGCAGAGGAAGGCATCAAGAATAGAGCTAACAGACTGAACCTATTCTTCAAAAGGTTTCGCTCATTTTTGTTAATCCAGCCTCCCACAGCACTGCTAGCCTCTGTATGCAAGCTGAGGAGGTTCTGGAATCCCAACTACCATCTGTATACCCTGCACAACCATCTTCTATGATGACATCACTCTTGTGGTCTCCACTCACCCTCCATTTGTTGGACTCTCTGTCTTTGCTGATTAAGTGAGAGTGAACTGGGAAAGTCTACACGAACTAGGCCACAGGGCCAGATGGAATCAGCCCCATGGTGCTGAAACCATGAGTCAGTCAGCTCTATAGGGTCCTTCAGCACCTGTTCTGCATTTTCCTAAATCTGCAGAAGGTTCCCAAACTGTAGAAAACATCCTGTGTAATCCCGGTGCCAAAGAAAGGGCATTGCAGTGATCCCAATGACTTCAGATCAGTTGCTCTTACTTCATACATCATCAGAGTTGTAAAAAGTACTCAGAAATGATACTTGAGTAAAAGTCGAAGTACTTCATCAAATTTGTACTTTCACTGAAGTAACAAGTATTTCAGTAAAAACACTTCAGTACAAGTAAAGGTGTCTTCTTTCAAAAGTACTCAAGTACCAAAAGTACAGAAAGTGAAAGGCGATTGCACAACAGATTAACCTTTTTAAAAATGCTTAATATTTTTGCTATGGAAATGCAATACAGAATAATGAATCACGGAAATGCAATCATGTCTTTGATCAGTACAAAGCTGTAGTCAGTGTCACGGTGATGACCTGAAGTGTGACACTAGTGAGTGTGGACATGACTTACACTGTGCTTCCCCTACTGGGATACCTGGCAGCAGTAAATGAGGCACCCCTACTCTAGACAGAACAATAATAAAATACAAAAAATAGAATTAAAAAAGAAGTGAACAGCTCACAATCTTGTCATTGGAATAGAATCACAATATAAAAAGAGTGAAAATACATCCCTGAAATAAAAATGGATTTTAGAAGGATAATTATTACATTAAGTAGTAAAACAGCCATTTCAGAATTGCTTATCTTTAGCAAGAATTCTCTTAAGAAAGCTGTGGTTTCCTTTTGTCAGTTTTGTATCCAATTTTGTCTTTAAATTACCCTCTTGAGCACTCATGTAAACTATAAAATTAACCACAATTAAACTCAAGACATATTATTAACTCTCCAGTATAACTGGATGTATTTCAGTTGGTTGCTTCATAAATTCTTAATGTACTGTAATGTAATTTAAATTCTGCAGAATAACATTTTCTTACACATATAAGCATTAAACCAACTTGCATTAATATTACACTATAATAATTAAATTTCAATGCAACATAATAAAATGGCAATTACAAATCTGAAGGTCAGTGTTCTGGGATTGGGTCAGTTCTGCTAAATTTAAATGCTTTCTCCTGAATTGCATAAAGGACTAGTGAAAAGGACAGCTCAGAAAAAATAAAAGTCACACACTTTGTATTCAATTGAAGACAGAATAGCAGATGTGCATTAATTATCCAAATATTTACCAAGACAAAATATATTGCTACTCAAAGTTCATCCTTAAACACAATACTAGGATATTCACTTAAGCCATTTATTTTTCCTTAGTCATTGTGATGCTGGTTAGCAGGACAGCGCTGTGTTCCCAGAGCTCATATTCCATAAGGTAGCAATAAAAATACTTATGTATGCTTGAAGGAAAACTGACACTCCTCTAACTATCTCTTATATAACAAGGGACAGCAAGACCTTGGCATCACTTCCTTCACCCATCGCAGATCTTACTTGAACCCCAAGTCTGTCTTCTCCAGTTAACCAGAGACTTTTACAGCCAGGCTCACATTAGCATTTCAGTAACTGGGCTCACAAGAATCCTTCTCAACATCTTGTGTATACAATATACAAATATTGTTCGAACAATGTATAACTCATGCTCTCCAGATATTATTTGTGCCCAAAAAATCTTAAAAAGACAATAAAGCTTTTTGGGACTTCAGTGCCTCCATATAAGATAGCTTAAATACAGGAAAAAATGATTACTTTAACATGTTTCTTTAAATTTGAATTTCAAATTCTTGACAGCAGAGATTTCTATAGATACTGTTTTGAAATGCAACCATGGAAAAAGTGCATGTTCAGTTTCCATGTCTCTGGAGTTAATGAAAAACATGAGAGTGACCTACCAAATGAGTAGTGGAGGCACATTATCGCTCATGTATTTTTGAGTGACAACATAATTCTATTGGCTGTGTATGAGCAGCACTGACCTGTAACCTAAGTTGACAACACACTTGATAGGACTCTTATGAATTTATAATAGTTTGGTCTGGGTAATGTGTAACAAGGCCTTGCTAGAAAATGTTATAAAGTAAAAAGTATGCTATTCTATCTAAAAATGTAGTAAAGTAAAAGTAAAAGTAGTCCTAGATGAAATTTAGTCAAGTACAGTACAAATAACTGAAAAATGTACTTAAGTAAAGGGGCAGTGTAACTTCATTATTTTACACCTTTGTTAATCATGACGAGGCTGGTCCTGAAACAGATATGAGTCCTGGTTCCAGAACTTCTTTATCCTCTGCAGTTTGTCAATAGGTGTGGAGGAAACTCTTATTAACCAGCTCCACAGAGCCTACTCCCACTTGGACAACGCCAACTTTACAGTCAGGATAATGTTCTTTTATTTTTACAGCACCTTTAACACCATTCTGTCTCATCAACAGAGGAAAAACCTCAAGACTATGTATCTTGATTGCCCCATAATCCCCTGAATGGATTACCTGACCAACAGGCAGCGGTTTGTGTAGCTTGGTGACTGTGTGTCAGAAATAGTAGTGTGTAATACTAGAGCACCACAGGGAAATGTCCTGTCACCCGGCATGCCAAAGAGCCTCTGAAACCAGTCACTATTTCGGGAGGATGTGCAAGTGGTGCAGAGCTATAAGTACCTGGGGTTCACATAAACAGCAAACTGGACTGTTCTGACAACACAGAGGCACTGTACAAGAAAGGCCAGAGCAGACTATTTCATGAGGTGACTCAGGTCTTTTAATGTATGCAGCAAGCTGCTGGAAATATTCTACTAATCCATAGTAGCCACGGTACTGTTCTACATTATGGTCTCCTGGGTAAGGAACTTGAGTTCAGAAGACAGACACATATAGTGCCTCAACATATTTATCAAGAAAACCTGTTTCATCACAAAGATAGCCCTGGACACAGTAGAAACTGCTGTGGAAAAGAGAATGGTGGCAAAATTGGACACCAGCATGAAAAATCCCCTCCATCCCCTCCTGGTGATGCTCTTTTGGGGCACTTTTAGCCACAGGCTCATGGTGTGCCTAAGAAGCGCCTCTGGGTGTCTTTTTCTGCCTGCCACAATTTTCAATTCACTGCTTCCTCCTGACACCCCAAACTACTTACAGGTATACTCTTTAAATTCATATTGCAATTTCTGCACAATATACATTTATTATTTAACTATTTATCTATTTATTTATTGTATTATTTTTCATGTTAGTCTATGTCTTTGTTTTTATGCTTGTGTTGCTGAATGTATCTAAATCTCCCTTTGGGATTAATAAACATTAATCTGATCTAATATGATCTAATCTAATTTTGATTTTATGCGGTCTCCTATTCTTTTAGCTGGTGTTTCATATGAGCCTATTACTAGCAAACACAGAGAATCAATATCTAAATAGACATTTTGTGTTCCAGACAGTGCAGGACTTGCTCTAAAATATAAAAGACGGGAAATTGGAGGTACATTCACTGGCTGTTAAAATTGATCCCATCCCATGTACAGGTGTGAATTCTATCAGGAGGCCAAAAACAGAAGCAACATATTTTTTTAAAATTAGTAATTCGAGCTGATTCAATGGTCCCTGGTCAAAGTTGGTCTTCTGCATCAATAGTAAAGAATTACTTCTACAGAAGACCTAAGCCAAGAAAGGTAAAGTAATATAAATTCTGATATATACAGTAGATTACTATAGTTACATAGCACTTTTCTAGAATAGCATACATAACTTCTGTGTGAAATAAAAAAACAACAGTCAGCAGAGTCCTGCCTGTAGCAATCTTTGGCTGCTCCTCACATCTTATACGGGCAGTGCCTCCAACTATGACCAATTTCATGACATTTGAAGCATAGAATGTCCCCCATTGAACATCTTGTCCTGCGGATTCAGAAGCTGGAGGGAAAACCAGGCTTGACCCTCTGTTTTGTAGATTTTGACTCTCCTGTTGAGGGCTCATCGGGGCAGGAACAACAGGATCATGTGACCCTTGAGCCTCTTTCTGTCGAATATTTCCCCACTTCATTTTGTGGTACTGGAACAGTCTTGGATACTCTAGGAATAAAAGAAGGATCCTGACTGTCTCTACTCCTTATTCCTTCTTTTTAGGGGTGACATCTACATATTTTGTAGGAGTCTAAGTAATTTGGATGCTGCCATTAATATATTGGCCCTTCTTGCTCTGAACTGCTTTTTTCTTACCCAACTTGGGCATCTCAATCTGAACTGTTATTTCCCTACTGATAGCCCAAGTAGCGGGAGATCAACCATCATACATTTACCAAATGTCAGAACTGGGACTACTCAGTTCTCTTCACATAAGTCTGTGACCCCTTCACTCTGCTTTCTGTTTTCTCTGCCCAGTCTGACCTCAGTAGACTGTGTAACAATATCTACCTGAGGTACAGTCAGGGGTACATCTTCAGCCATATCTGTCGAAACAAATGCTAATGGGTTCCCTTCACATTTGTCCTGGATCACTTTGCACTGCATTTCTGTATGATATACTACAAGACTACTCAGCTGTGTAGCCAAATTGACAGTGGTAAGCAATCCTATTCCCTGACGACGTATGTACCTGTTGACTGCTTCCAACGGGGTTCTTGCTGTGCTGTCGATCCCCTCTAACACTGTATCCAAATGTTTTAGAACTGACCGCAGTGTCTATGTCGGTTGAAGCAGTTCGTCTATCTCACACAGGTCAAATGATTGTTTGGAGTGTTCTACTGGCCATTGGACAAATCATTGATCCTTTTTGTCCTGTGGCTGTGAGTTGAAAGTTCGTCGCTCTTCTGTTTTTTGTTATTTTGGAACTGTGTGTAGAGGTTTATCATATGGGTTTTACCTCAAAGATCTTGGAATTGCAGAGGAAACGTTTATCACATCTTTAGTTATGCAAAAAAACAATCTAGGAATTTAGGACTTTGTGTGCCCTTTGAGTTTGGTTAAAGTTTTGGTCTTGGCATTTTAGTTTCTTTGACTTTTTTCTCCTAAATCATTTGTTTTGCTTTTGACTTCCTATTTAATCTTCCTCACCTCCTTGTTCAGTTTTCCAGAGGCATTTTGGGAAGTGTAATCCAGGGGTTTTTATCTTGACCCGTTTCTCCTATCTTTTCCAATTTATCGATGGGTTACAGACAATTCCTGGAACTTACACATATCGCTAAAACGAGAAATAGAATCACTCACCTAAACTCTTTCTCTCTGCACCTTCCAGGAGAGGTGTTGGGAGATCTGAAGATCAGTGTTCCGGTCGCCATTACACTTTTCCCAGGGACCCTCGGATTTAGACATGTGACCATTGTTTATGAATAGGGATTGCAAATGCTTCTGGCCAGATTGACTCAACCACTCCTTGTCGACATCTTGCCTGGGAAAAACTGATACGACAGGCAGCATGCCTTTTGCCAGCTATCTAAGAGTAACGAACAAGGCATACACCTTTTGTTGTTCTCCGTATTCCCTAACTCAGCAGTAGCATATACCTCCATGTTGGATGCTTTTCTGAGAGCTTTGGTAAGCTTGTGTTGCTGGTAATCATCCACATACCCTGTCAGTGCACGCATATGTGCCGTTCAGTGGCTTGATACACATCCTTATCTTTCTCGTCCCCAACCAGATATCTCCACAATTAAGCAGTGTCCCCAGGTGTCTGGCTCATTTCAGTTTTCCCATTTTTCTTCACAGATTTTTTTTCCCCATATTTGGGTGAAAAAACAGGTATGTTTAATTATTGTGTAGGGTCTGAATGTTGGTCACAAGAAAAAAGTTTGAAAACAGGTTCCTGTCAACAGACAGCCAGGAATCCTGCCAACTTTGCCACTTGTGTCCAGTTGGGGGCATTGCAGCACCCCAAACCTCAGACACCACCACACAAACACAACTCCAGGGTTCAAAGCTATGGTTTTTTTATCAATAAAGCAATCACAATGGTTCTCCGATACACACAATACTTCTTTTATTTCCTTCCTCTCCACCACACCTCCAGGTGAGCTTTGCCCTCCTTCCTCCTGACTCTGATTCACCCAGATGTGGTAAGGCAGTTCCTTTTATCTTGGACCCAGGAGTACTTCTGGTGCTAAGGCATAGCCCAACTGAAGTATTTCCGGGTCAAGGGGAAGTCCCAGACAGCAGGGATCACACATCCTTGCAGCACACTCTATTGACATCCATGGGAAACGACAAGGCTGCTTTATCGGTCTCCAGATCCCAGTATGCCTTGCCGGTGTCCACACTTGTAGCATCACCCAGGGATGCTGCCATCTATCATGTCGTGACTCCCCCTGTCCTTCCATCCTACTGGCCTCCCAGCTGGGTAAGGGATTGGAACCCATCCTGACCAGGACTGCATATATGCGTGCTGTCCATCACTATATATATGTATATATTTAACTACATATATACAGTGTAATATATGTGTGTTATACTGTATATGATATCATTTTTTAATTTAAATGAGCTGATGGAAATGAAGCCAGATTGTCCTAGTTTAAAAGCCAGGCAGTTTCAATCACTTTTTTTCTTTTCTCTTACATAGCTACATTTTTGAACTGGTTAGCAGCAAATGAAAAGAACGCTAGTAAAGGCTCTGTGAAATTACAAGACTTTCCCATTGATTTTCAGTTACAAGCTTTATTTACATCATTTTAGAGAGTAAAGGGCAGTCATGGCAAGCTCCTGCTTAACATACTCATTTAATAAGTCAGACTGGTCTGTGACTTGCCTGAAGTAATGAATGATTTGAGTGATTCTTTTCATAGTGCTACACAATCGATTCAGTCGAGCTCAACAGGAGTACTGTAGCAAATGTCATCTGTATCTTTTATTTTGCAGGTAGATGTTTAAAGCACACATGCAAGTACTGCCTGTCTGATTTGCGTATGACTCTCATTCACTTCTTCTGAGTTCAAATTGAATTATTATGGGCAAACGAGAACTCACCGATGATTTTCTTGTTTGTCATACAAGTACAATACAGTAATGCCACATTTACATAAGAATACATTGTTTTCTACAACTCATTATTTAAATTGTTTAAAACAGAACATATAAACATATAATATTAAACTAGTATATTTATATCCTATTGTACATGTAACAAATTACAACAACAACAACAACATTTATTTATATAGCACATTTTCATACAAAAAGTAGCTCAAAGTGCTTTACATAATGAAGAAAAGAAGAATAAAAGACAAATAAGAAATTAAAATAAGACAACCTTAGTTAACATAAAAAGGAGTAAGGTCCGATGGCCAGGGTGGACAGAAAAAACAAAAAAAAACTCCAGAAGGCTGGAGAAAAAAATAAAATCTGTAGGGGTTCCAGGCCACGAGACCGCCCAGTCCCCTTTGGGCATTCTACCTAACATAAATGAAATAGTCCTCTTTGTAGTTAGGGTTCTCACGGAGTCACTTGATGCTGATGGTTATACAGACTTCTGGCTTTTAATCCATCCATCATTGTTGGAACATCATGGTGCTTTGGGTAGATGGTGGTGGCACAAGCCACCACCAATAGGACACCGGAAAAGGAAACAGAAGAGAGAGTAGGGGTTAGTACAAATTTTGAATGAATAGTTATTATAATGAATTGGATATACAGAGTGTCAGGATTAAATTACAGTGAAGTTATGAGAAGGCCATGTTAAAGTAATGTGTTTTCAGTAGTTTTTTAAAGTGCTCCACTGTATTAGCCTGGCGAATTCCTACTGGCAGGCTATTCCAGATTTTAGGTGCATAACAGCAGAAGGCCGCCTCACCACTTCTTTTAAGTTTTGCTCTTGGAATTCTAAGGAGACACTCAGTTGAGGATCTGAGGTTGCGATTTGGAATATAAGGTGTCAGACATTCCGATATATAAGACGGGGCGAGATTATTTAAAGCTTTATAAACCATAAGCAGAATTTTAAAGTCAATTCTGAATGACACAGGTAATTGATCTTATGAACTTAAGAGGTTCCATGCAACTGGCGACTGACGTTGGGGGGGTTACCATCAGTTCCCAGCTAGTCATAAAAAAAGGGCATCAAAGAATCTTCAGAAATAAAAGATTTATTTTAACAAAAATGTTCTGTGGCACAAAAAAATCCACAAGTAGCACAAAGCAAGATATACAGAAGGCAATGCCTTCAAAAGGTAATCACAAAAGCAGACAAAGTCCCAATCCAATTTATGGGCGGAGTGGTGGCTCTGAGGCTAAGGATCTGTGCTGGTATCCTGAAGGTTGCAGGTTCGAATCCCCGTCACTGCCAAAAGAGATCCTACTCTGCTGGGCCCTTGAGCAAAGCCCTTAACCTGTAATTGCTCCAGGGGCGCTGTACAATGGCTGACCCTGCGCTCTGACCCCAAGGGGTATGCGAAAACTACCAAATTCCTAATACAAGAAATTGTATAAGGGGAAATAAAAAGAACACAAAAAAAAGAACAAAAAAAAAATCCAAAATTTAAGAGGCAAAGTAAAAAAAACAGCATATATCAAAGAATCCATTTATTCACAAAATAGTCAAATAGCAAATACTCATCACCATCACTAACACATTCACAATAAACCACAAGGGATTGTAGGTTAATCCCAGCCTTTATAAGGATGATGGCAGTCCCTTAATAATAATAATTCATTACATTTATATAGCGCTTTTCTCAGTACTCAAAGCGCTATCCACACAGGGAGGAACCGGGAAGCGAACCCACAATCTTCCACAGTCTCCTTACTGCAAAGCAGCAGCACTACCACTGCGCCACCTGTGAGGATCACAGTGATAGGCCGGCGGCCCCACTGCTTGAAGGACCACCCACAAAATACATAGCACATAATAAAAGAATCTTAAACATAGAGAACAAGAAATCAACAATGTTAAACAATGAATTGACATAAAAATGTTATTTACATTTTACATAGAACAGGGCTTAATGTACAGGAATTTAACATAGTAGCATTAGAGCTGCTTATAACAGAACACAACATCACAAACAAATAACACAACATAAATTAAATAATACATTATAAACAGCTGCAGAACAGTGCATTTATAGAGGAGATGTGCAAATGACGATGTGCTTGTGAAGGCATGAGTGTATAGTGTGCATGTGAATACATGTACATACTGTACATGTACATATACAGTACATAAACACTACTTCATACAGTATATGAGAGAACACATTAAGTGAGGAAGACAGGCTAAATGATTGGCTTGTAGAGGCTATAGCTCAGGGAAATAAACTAGATGTTTATTAGCATTAGTTTTAGATTTAATTGACCTAAAGTGTTTACCAAACGGTAGTTTTTAGAACAAGTGATGGCCTGGGTGAGATAAGTCAGTGATGATCCTTTTGACAGGATTTACGACACTAGATGCATATAGGTCTGCAACAGATGGAAAAGCACAGCCAATTATTTTCTCAGCAGACCTCACAGCACACTGTAATTTACTTTTGAAGTTAACTGTTGCTGAACTAAACTAGACAACAATAGAAAATGTGATCATACTTTCAATTATGGCTTTGTAAAATTATTTTTAGTTGGCATGGTTAGGTATATGTGGTTAAAGTCACCCAACACTAAAATCAGGGAGTATAAGTGACTGTTTTCCAAATATAGTGATAGAGCAACATTTATTTATAGAGCACATTTTCATACAACACTGTAGCTCAAAGAGCTTTACAATATGACAAAGATAAAGTTACAAGAAAAGAAAAATGATTAAGATTAGGCAATAATATTGAAGAATTAAGTAACAACAAAACAGGCAAGGAAGGACAGAAAAAACAAAAAAATCTCCAGTTAGGCTGGAGAAAAAAACAAAGTCAGCAAGGTTTCCAAGGCCAAAAGACCACCCAGCTCCCACTGTGCATTCTACCTAACATAAATGTTCCTAAATCAAATCTCTTAGTTTTCATACTTCACATGATAGGAATTTGACAAAGATGGTCTCATGGACAGCCGAGACACCTGCCTTGATGAGGTGGTGGTGGTGCACATTGCCACCATAGAAGAACCAGAAAAAACGGCAGAGAATAGTGGGGATTAATACAGATTGCGGATCCATGAAGAATATGATAATTCTGTGCCCATAGAGTCTATTAGTAATATGACTAAAATGTAGCTATGAAAAATATTAAAATAATGGGTTTTTAGAAGTTTTTTAAAACGTTCCTCAGTATTAGCCTGGTGAATTCCTATAGGTAACGTATTCCAGATTTTAGATGCATAACAGCAAAAGGTCACCTTGTTACAAAGAGCTGTGTCTATCTGCTCTGTAAAGTAGGAACCCTGGCAGTTCTAATGCAGTGTCAGAAACTGATGCATTAAGCCAAGTTTCCACAAAAAAATATGCTGATGTGAAAAAATAATCCTTACTTGTTATGAGAAGAAGATGAAGTTTATCGATATTGTTCTTCAGTGATCTGACCTTAGATAAAACCAACCCGGGAAGAAGCACTTTAAATCTGTGGCTTTTAAATCACGCAAGAGATCCTTCTCACCTCCCTCTTCTCCACTTCAGGTGCATGTTACCTTTCTGGGAGTCCAAGTTTGCATTTGGAAGGTTTATAAGTAGTAAATCCATATGTAAGCACACTTGATCAGCTGAAGTTGAATAAAGTCTGATCCCAATTGACAGATGCTTATCTTGTGTGTAAGAAATCCTCATTTTGTTACAAAATGCAAAGTTAACAGACAAAAACAATAGACACATATGCAGTAACCAAACAACTGTGGTTTCACTGACTGGTGCCATCATGGAACCCCAGCCAGGAAATACAACATAGCCCCCTCCCTCCCTAAGTGGTGGCTTCCAGATCCCCCAAACTAGCCATTAGTCCAAAAAAAAACACCATTACTGCATGGAGATGGCAAGGCACGAAGACATTGGCCCAGCTTAGTAGACAAGGCATGAAGACTTTGGCCCAGAAGAAACTTGAGAGTGTCCCCTCCTGGGGACACTGACATCAACTTCGGAGCACCCCCTTCCTTGCGGTTCCAGTGGGGCAGACAAAACAGGCACATCACCTCTTGGTGATCCTAACAGGCAGACCACCTCCTGCTTGTCCTAACAAAGAAGATGAGACAGGCAGATAGACACCATTTCCTGGCAGTAAGGACTAGACAGCAAGACAACCACCACCCAGCTTGGGTAGATGGTCTGAAACAGATACAGTGTACCAAATACTAAAAATAAACTGAAAGGTGTGTTTGGAGAGAGGGTATTCACCTTTATACAGGTTAAGTCCATTTGAGTCTCAGGCTTTTTAGCACATTTCAACAGTTAAGCAGACACCAGCATATGCAGAATGCTCTCCCCTGGGAACATAGCAAAAGGAAACATACTATAGCTTCCACTCCTCATCTGACCAACTGCCACCAGGCAGAACTCTCATGGTGATTCCACAGAACCATTCAAGATCGCATCCACGCTCCTGGAGGACTTTGATATCGCATCTATGCTCCCATCAGACTTAGGCCTGTTCTCAATGATTTTCTGAGGCTCCTTGACAACTTCCAGACAGCTTTTGGAAACTTCCAGAGATATGACAGCTACGCAAATTGGATCTTTCACAACAGTAGTGTGAGAAACAACAAGTGGTTGAATAAAAGAGAATGCATCCCTTGGGGTGGATGGTGTAATGACAGTATTGGTGAAAACCGGCTAATAAGAGGTGAAATGGTTAATAAGGTGGGAAACGCGGGAGCAACGGTGTGTGCAATAATTGAGTGGATGAGGCGCACATGAATGAGGCAAATGTTCAGTAGCTGTTGGAGAAATATGTGATTAAGATGGCCATGAGAGAAAGCTCAAATGGGAAGCAGCACCGCAGTTGAGAGGGCAGGTTCTAGTGAGTTCTGTTTTTTGATTGGTGAATTGTCTGTAGAGTGAACATAAATCTTTGGCTATCCACAGCATCATTTATGACAGGCACTTCAGACACAAACTCATAATGATGGAGTTTCCTGAATTAAAGTATCCATTTTGCAAAGTAATTCTGGGCAACCTTTTTTTGCACTTACATCCAACACACACAGTCACAACTTTGAGAATGCACATGAGCCACAGAATTCCCCTATGTGGATGATTCACCAATCAAAAAACAGTACTTGCTAGAGCCCACCCTGTCAACTTTGAAATAAACAAATGAAATAATTATATGAAGAAATAAGCAACAAACAATATATTTTGTGACACATTTAATTATTTATGCTCACATTTCATATTGTTATCGTTTATTCATTGTCCCATTTAACAGTATTTTTAGTTTTTGTATTTATCTAGAATAAACTTTAAAAATATTTGATATCTGTTGTGTACCTTTACTGTTCCTTCTACACTCTTAAATGTGGTTCTTTAGTGCAATGCCATTGGGGAATCATTTTTGGTTCACAAAATAACCATCCAAATGAAGGTTCCAGAAAGAACCTTTATTTAGATCCATAACAAAAAAATCCATAAATAACCACAAACAGACAATAATAAATTTGTGAAATACCAATGGATTCCATATTTTAAAAGCATGCAGTAACACATTTAAGATTTTCTTCATCTATTCGTATTCTGCTAAGTAGCCTAGTAGACATTAAGGATTTCTGTTTTGTCCACACATCTTTTCAAAGTCCAACCTGCAAATGCATATGCAAAGAACCCTTCCTAGAATGAAATTGTTCTTTGTCAAGCAGAGGCGTGACCACGGGGGGGCTAGGGTGGGCACTGCCCCCCCCCAGACAAGCCGTGCCCCCCCCCCCCGCGAAATGCTCTGTCTGTCCAATGAAAACTCTGGAGAAGAATAACATTTAATTTTCCAAAACTGAGTTGCTTTCCATTCGGCCCGTTTGAATTTGGGGCGTATCTGTCAGCGTCTCCTCCACTAGACAGGCACCATGCTGATCACAGTTCACTTTGCCACACATTTTGCAGCACGTTTTGAACCTGTTGACCTCATTCTTTAATTAAAACAGCGTATACGTTCCATTCTTCTTTTATTTTCTGGTTGGTAACACCAAATGCTATGCATAGGTGGCTTATTAAAAAGCAGACATCTTCAACCTCTGTCCCTCCGCAAGCTGCTGGCTCCATGGTTGAGCCCAGCACCGCTGCTACCAACACAGAGCACAGCGCACCCACGTCGGGAACTGAAACTCCAAAAGATGTAGATAAGCCTACACAATCCTCCAGCTCTGCTCTGCCTTCAACAAAATATACAGTCCGGTCTGCCTGACTTAAATATGAATAGCCCATCCCAGCCCATTTTAATTAATTATCCCAAGCGCGCATTCGGAAAGACACTCAGATATTTTAGTGCAAGCTGGTATCAGTCTCGACCATGGCTTCAATATTCTGTTGTCCGTGATGCCAGCTTTTGCTTTGCCTGCCGCAAATTTAGTGTTTCCAATTCGGACTGCGAGGACATATTCACCAAGTACGGCTACACTAATTGGAAAAAAGCTCTAGAAAAAGACAGTGGTGGCTTCCACAAACACGCGTCTAGTATCCCGCACGTCAGAGCCATGTCTTCATCACAGCACTTATCATTGGTGTGTCTTCAGCTGCATGCGAAAGCTCTTTCTCTACTTTGAACCGCATTCTCACTCCACTCCGCCGAACAATGCTGCATTCAAGGAAAAGAAATTTAGTCATTCTGGCACATGAGAAAAACATCACAGAAAATCTAGACATGAATGAATTTATTTCAGAATTTGCCAAAAGTAACCCCAGACTGGTCCTGTGGATAATATCCAGGTTAAACACTGGAAACTGATGTCCTATAGCCTCCCATGACTACAATAAGCCACGTTTCTGTTCTTGCTCTCATACGTTGTATACATTTGACTTTATTGATATTTACCTTGTAGATGTAGTTCTATATTTGTTCACACAAAATAATAATACAAGTTCGATTGCCTCTGTTAATTTCCATTGAACAATAGGTTATGATTTATGCCACAATTTGTGCTTTTATATGTTATATAGAACTATGTTGTTATTATTATTTGACCCCCTACAAAAATGGGGATGGATGGATGGATATTTTTTGCCCCCCCAGACAAGCCAAATGCCCACCCACACATGATGTTCTGGTCACACCTCTGTTGTCAAGCAATACTGCTACAAGGAACCGCTCAATGCAGTAAAATGCCACTAAAGAACTGTTATTTTTATCCTCATGTACCTCAGCATCTCTTGCCTAACACGTCCTGTCTAGATTGCTTTCCTGTAATGCCTGCTTTTTAGACTCAATCATTCTGAGGTGACTTTCTTGCCGGCTTCTCGCTTTTTGACTGCCATCAGTGGTAAATGGGCCCCCATCACCCTCTGTGAAAATATCATTTCTATTCTTGCAAATGCTTTACCTCGCTAGTATTGAGCAAACCACCGTCACTCAATGTGTTATTTATTTTGTTGTGGTTTTAACTATTTTTTTTTCTAAGACAAAAAAAGTGACAATCAGGAATTGAACTTTCAACCCCTAACATAGCATGTCATTATCCCTACCTCTGAGCCAACAAAACCAAACTGACCAATCAGACTGAAGCCAAACTGACCGATCAGATTGCTTGGAGGGACCCTAACAAACACGCACACACAAACAATATCATTTTAATAGATAGATAGATAGATAGATAGATAGATAGATAGATAGATAGATAGATAGATAGATAGATAGATAGATAGATAGATAGATAGATAGATAGATAGAATTTTGTCCAGAAAATTCCTCGGAAGCAGATGAGTGCTACTTCGGATATTTAAAACTGTGCTGGAAAGTCATCTTGGAGTTGTGTGATTTGTTTATCCCATTTAAGCGGCGATCGGGCGATTCAAGAAAATAAAAGGATTACAATGACCATACCGCTTCACAGAAGTTGTACTGTTTTTGCAGTTCAACTTCGACCCATGGTTTTCTTCAATGCTTTAAAAAATCTCTCTCTAAATTCGTCGATTTTTTTTCCAAGAATTTAGTGCCATCTGGTCCTGTCTCTGATCTCTACTCTCTAAAGGAGTCGTAGAGAAGCCTGTATTACACTACAGCCACACTTGTCTTTAGAATGCTCTCCAGTGATTTTTGATGTTGGCCGCGTCCGCAGCGCCGCTTAGTTAAGGTACCTTGTCTGTGCGCGACACTGCACAAAGAATGACAGGAGCGAGCACGGTTCACGATCAGGGGCGTGTGTCATGTTTCCATAAATCAGTTACAGTTAATTAGCAATTCCAAATTGTCCGGATGGAGCGTGGATTTTTGCGTTAATATGCCCTGTGATGAAATGGGGCTCCATGCAGAGTTGATTCCAGCCTTGCTGTCGATATTGTCGGCATATATTCCCCAACCCAATGACACTGAATTGCACTGATATGTTGTGTTATACATATAGTCTGCGTGTTTATGTGTTCCAATGTCATTTTCTGTAACACAGCTCATACAGTACCGTCAAGCTAAACCACATCGTCGCTGATATTTTTCATTCTGTAAGAAGCGTATTGCAGAAAACAGTTCCGTTATAAAATTTTCAGAGTTCACTGTGATGTCTTTTGGTAGTTTTATCATGATTGAGACAATAAATACAGTAAAACGATTGGGATAATGGAAGTACTTGAAGTGGAACTTTTGTCGATGGCTTTAGTTTCCTGCCAGACGTCTGCCCGTATGCACACGGTGCCGTGTGACCGACGACTTTGGTTCCACCTGGTTGTCGTTTTTTGACACGCTAATCTTCTATGGAAACAGAAAGTGTGGAGTTTAAACCGCATAGTCTACGGTATTTAAGGGTAGATATGTTTCATTGACTGGTAATGAGGTTTTGACGAATGCACCAACGACGGCGGTAAGTACCATCCTCTTTACATATAAGCATTAAAATAGGTGTCGGTTGTTTTAAGGCATGCAAGTGTTGGGAAGAAGCCGTAAATCGACACGGTTAATTAATGTACAAGTACAGGAATACATTTTTGACGGAGCTGTCATTTGAGTAAACGTGAAGAGTTTCAACTGGCTCAGAAAGGTTTTTAATATCTTTGCTAATCAAACCGGAATGCAAATTATAATGCTTATTTCCTTAGATTTACGTTACGGATATGAAGCAAGTTCTACAGAATTAATATGTTATCCAGACTCCTTTATTTAATTGACAACGTATATTTAATTACGAATTCCTTGGTATAAATTGAGCTTTCGTGTTCTGGGTTTCCATAGTATTTATTTGAAGGGATTGTTTTGTCATTAATCGTAAATGAAAGATGGTATGTAACATGCTGGCCACGCGAAACATCGAGAGACGCAACAAGGAGCAGCCTGGCTTAATCCTAATCACCACGGCACAGAACAGAGCCCGCCGCTGCACAGGAGGCTTGCGGTGCCTTCGTTTCACGTGTTACCAGTTTCTCAGAATCTACTGTAACCTTCGTTTGAAATTTACATCAGTTAATGGCACATTTAACCTCGTTTGTTGTTGCTTTATTTTTCACATTCCGCCAGTGGATTTAAAAATGCCACGCAGGGATGGATTAACCATTAAGCAAAATAAGATCGTGCATATGGCATCAAGGGAAGGAGGGGGACCACAGAAATTATCCATTGCTGGATTTACCAGCGACCATATGGTGCAAAACTACAAATCGTGCAGCTGAACCTGGTTCCTGAAAAAGGGACTCCCACATTAAATGGGAAACATTGAATATATACACTAATAAAATAGCAATAATAGAGGCAGGCATGATACTCAATCTGTATTGAATATTGAAGCAAATTTGTTATGTAAGATTAGTTTTGAGGATCTGATCAAAGGCTTTACAATTGACACAAGTAAAAGAAAACTTTTCAAATATAAATAAAGTGGAAGTATACAAAAATAAACTTTTTCCATCTTACTGCAAGTTTTGTTTCATTTTGAAAAGTGTTTATTTTATGGTTGTTTATATTTTGAATTAGATATATATGGGGGCACCAAAACGATTTAAGTGCTTAGGGCGTCCAAAGGTCTTAACCCAGCCCTGATGCCACGCCAGTGTTAATTGGCAATGATGTCATGTGGTTTAGTCATCACTGAAATTTTGTATTAGCATTGAGCAATGTTGCATAAGTTTTACTTTCTGAAACCCCTTTCATACAGTAATTACCATGAATTATGTGAATGAAATCTTACTGAGACTATCCATAGATGAACCTCTTAGGATAAATTGGCCAGGTGTGGTTGAGTGTGACCCATTGCTGCCGAGATAGGTGTTGGCCTCAGGGATTGTTTAAGCAGAACAGGGAAATGTTAATAAATAATTCAGGCTGACATCATTCAGTAAGATATACCTGTAAATTGATTTTCATTCTTTCAGTTTTAGATCTTGTTAGACTGGGTAAACCAGAAGACTGTCAACACTGAGTGACATTTTTGAAATATCAAAGCATCTTTTAAGATTCATCAAGCTGCAGTGTGTTCCACTTTAGTATGTTTTCAGTTTACTGTCTAAATGCAAAAGTCTTAGTATCCTGTAATAGCTGGATTGTGTTTGCCATTTAACATTCATTTTGAAAGAGGAATAGCAAAAATGTAACTTTTGTAGTTATTTTTCTACAGTGGAATAATAACTGAAAGCATAAAGTGTATTTTTTAATAGTAAATTTTTTTTTCACTTTCATTTCTTTCCAAATATTTTATTAAGCCAGGAACCCCATGATGAGCACACACATTTGTGAATTGGATATAGTTAGATCAGGGTTTCTTTAGTTCGGTCCTTAGGGTTTACTGTAGTTGTAGGTTTTTGTTCCAGCTAGATTCACAATCATTGAATCATTTTATTTATCATATTGTTTAATTAGTTAGTTTTTTTTCTCCTTTTCAATGATCAGAAAAGTATAGTAGTATGAGATTTACATTTATAGGAGATTTTGAAGCCTTTGTGCTTCTGCCTTAGTTTTAAATGCTCAACTCTTTTTTCTGACATTTTTTTTATTTAGTAAACATTTCTCTGCAACCTTTGCTTCCTTATTTGTAAATTGTCAATAGTAACAAAATTAATACCACAAGATGCTTTGGAAAATACTCCATAAGTTCAGGTGTTTCCCAAAATTCCTCTCTGTGCTCTGTCTCTTCTAAGTTGGAATGAGGGCAAAAGTCCTTATTGGCAAGGAAACAACTGCTCCTTTGGAAATCACTGTTGGTGTAAAGCAAAGTTGTGTCTTGGCTCCAGTACTCTTCAACATTTACCTTGTTGCTGCAACTCTTCTCTCCAGAATCGAGTTGGGCGCCACTGATGGAGTGTGGCTCCGGTACTGATTGGAGGTTAGTATTTTTAACTTTATTTTCAACTGAAGATCATCAGTCTACTCGGAAAAACTACTAGACAATCATAGAATATATGAGCTCCAGTATGCTGACGATGTTGTCAGCATAGCTCTTCACCTGGAGAGTGTTCATAGGACCATTGAGTTCCTTACACCTTGCCTATTTGTGGATGGGACAGGAAATTGGCGCCTCCAATATGCTGACCCTTTAGACTGCTTTCCAGCACATAGATCTTACTGTGGACATAAGGACTGGTAGAGCAACACTGGGGAAACATGCAATCCTTCACCTACCTTGGAAGCACATAGTTATTTCAAAATGTCCAAGAAGCAGACAAAAACAGATCACTAGCATTTATTTGTTTATATTTCAAGCACTGTGTGGAATCCTATGTGTTAATTTGTGAAAGTGTTTTGTTTTTGTCCCCGTGCTGTGATCCTTCTGTGATAATGATGAGATAAAGCAGGCATTATGAGGATTTGTGTAGCATGTATGCTCATGCATAAAGCCAGTGTCACAGTTTGGGACTTTGAAAATCTGGTCATCCCAATAACTCACCATTAGAGTGCTACGTTCACCTGATATCCTTAATGGCCATATTTGTCATAACTGAATAGCTTTTCAAGTTCATTTCATGAAAATTACTACAGCCAGCCATGCTGAAGCACAGAAGGAATGTATGTGTGTGTGTCTGAGTGAAAGAGGTCCCTGTGATGGACTAGAATCCTGCCAAGGCCTGTTTTCTGCCCTTTGCATGGTCTCTTTGGGTTAGCCTCTAGCCTTTGCAACTGTGAAATGGATTGAAAAGGTTGTAGCATCTACCTACTGAACTTAGTCCAATGAGGAGTATAGTGCCTGTACAGCCATCGAACGTACCTGAATGTAAGGCAGTGCATACATGTTCTATCCAGTTTTCCTTTTCCTTACCCCACTTTAATGCGTTTAGGTAGTAATTTGCCACAGGTGGGGGGAACGTTCAAGTGGTTATATTTAGCTGGGAGGTGTTTGATTGGCTCACTGTTACAGAGTGACATTTTGTATGTAAGTTATGTGTTCATTATGGAGATGTGCAGTTATACCTGGTTAACAGCTAGTGGCTTGTGCTTACTTATCTGAGAGAAGATGCTGTGATAAAACATAAAGCACACACACTTAGTTAGGATGGCAGGTCTAAGTTAAAAATATCTGTGCAGTTGCTGACTATGAAATTATTTTGTTAGGTAATCCTTACGAGGAATTTATCTACACCTTGGAATACTCCACAAGAAAATCAGTGTCTCACTTTGCAGAAAAGAACTTATCTGAAAATTATTTAATTAATCATTTGGAAATCTCCATGAGAGTTGACTTGTGTGTGAGGAACAAAGAAGAGCTAGGGCTGCAAATACTTGTTTCTCATTAAAGATAATTATAAAAAAAAAAAGTTCCTCCACTGTTATGTGAAGTCTGTTGCATTTTCCCAAGCGTAAGTTTTTTTCCATTTACTGTACTGTTCAATGAGTCTGATCATCATTATTCTCTTCTAGAGAATGGCATTTATTAAACAGCTTGTAAAACACGTTCGTAGTGGCTCCAGCACATATACAAGCTACCCAGGCAGAACAATTCAGAATGAGCTCTTTAATTTGTAAGTGAGAAGGCAATAGAGCATATAGTGAGTGATATGAAGCAGTCCAAATATTACTCCATTGTTTTCGAAAGCACAACTACTGTTAGCCACGAGGAGCAAACAATACATTATAAGGACTGTCACACTGGAGGAAGCACCTTGGGACAGTGCTTTATGGGATTCCTTCCAGCAGCTGACACAACAGGAGCAATTTTGTCTTCTCTTGCTATGGACAGTCTTGTGTAACTAAATATTCCTTTTGCTGAATACAGAGGGCAAAGGGGAAGCACAAAGGAGTACAAGCCAGACTGCTGCTGGAAGAAAAATCCAAGAGGTTTCTTGTGCAGTGTACCGTCCTAACCCTAAATTCAGTGGTAATAGATGCATCCCATAGTTCAAAAGATGCTATTGATTTTTTTTGAACATCTGGAAAAGCTTTACAGCTTTTTTTTCAGGTGTTCTTTAAACATGGACTATCTTTTTGAAACTTGTATCTATCACAGTACATATTTGTATTGTGCTAGTTGGGTCCTCAAGATGGTTAGGGACAGCCCTGCATGTAATTATAGTAAAGGGAAGAATCTGACTGGTGTGTACTGCCTGCTATTCTTTTTTTTTTTTTTTTTTTTTTTTAAAGAAAAGTAAGATAACAGAGGTCATATAGGGAACAGCAGTGGGGGCCAGAAAAAAGTTATAAAGAATACTGCTGAGTTTAAGGAAAAGTCCCTGTAAGTGATTTGAAATGCCCCCTGGAGGCCACAGGGAAGAAGAAAGGGTTGTAAATGTAAAAATCCTTCTTTTTTCATCTGCTCCCATTTTGTGGTTGCCACAGCAGATTATCTGTCTCCATCTATCCCTGTCTTTTACACCGTTTTCTGCCACACTGACTTTCCTCATGTCCTCCCTCACCACATCTATAAATCTTATCTTTGGCCTTCTTCCTGCCTGGTGGTTCCATCCTTAACATTCTTTTGCCTTTGTACCCCAAACCATCTCAATCTTGCCTCTCTCCCTTGGTCACCAAACTGTTGCACCTATGTTGTCCCTCTAATATACTCATATTTAATCTTGTCTACTCGTTATTCTCAACAAAAATCATAACTTCAACTCTGCCACTTTCAGCTTTGCCTCCTGTTTTTTTTTATCAGTGCCACTGTCCGTCTCCAAACCATATAACATAGCTGGTCTCGCAACAGTTTTATAGACCTTCCCTATCACTCTTGCAGTTAATCTTCTATCACAAATCACTCCTGCCATTCTCCTCCACCCAGTCCACCCTGCCTGCCCTCTCTTCTTTGCCTCTGTGCCACACTCTCCATTTCTTTGTATTGTTGAACCCAAGTATTTAAATTATTCTACCTTTACCACCTCTGCTCCTTGCAGTTGCACCCTTCCACCACTTTCCCCTCTCATTCCTGCCCATGTACCCCATCTTACTCCTACTGACTCTCATTCCCTCTTTCTCCAGTGCATACCTCTATCTCTTCAGGATTGCCTCAACCTGCTGTTTACTCTCGGTACAGATCACAATGTCATCCACAAACATCATAGTCCATAAAGACTCCTGCCTGTCCTCTTCTGTCAACCTGTCCATCACAATTGCAAACAGGAAAGGGCTGCTATTCAAACCACACACCTCACAGCAGTCACAATGCCCTCATACATATCATGTACCACCCTCGCATACTTTTTTGCTACTCCCGAACTCCCCATACAGTACCATCACTCCTCTCTTGGCACCCTGTCAGACCCTTTCGCTAAGTCCACAAACACGCAATGCAGTTTCTTCTGACCTTCTCTGTACATCTTCATCAGCACTCTTAAAGAAAATGTCGCATCTGTAGCCCACTATCTTGGCATCACTCAATCCTATATTTTCATGGTGTGCCTGATAAACTTTATACCTTTATACAATCCCTTGTAGTTAATGCAGTTCTGAACATCTCCCTTATTCTTGAAAACTGGTACTAATATACAGTACTTATTTTCCACTCCTCACTTTTCAAGATTTTGTTAAACAATTTAGATTGAAACTCTTTTGACATGTCACCTAAACATCTCCATGCCTCCACTGGTATATTATCTGGGCCAACTGCTTTTCCCCTTTTCATCCTCTCCATAGCTTCCTTCACGTCAGCCTCGCTGATCCTCGGTACTTCATGATTTACTATCTCCACTTTATCCAACCTACAGTCTCTCATTTTCTGTATTAATAAATCCTTGAAAGTACTCCTTTCACGTTTTCAATACACTCTTTCCCGTTTGTTAGCAAATTTTCATTGCCATCCTTTATCACACTGACATGCAGCATGTCCTTCCTCACTCGGTTCCTATGTCTGGCCTTTTCTCCCTCCTTTGTGTCCAGTTTCTCATATAGCTCAGCATGAGCCTTTTCCTTAGCCTTCGCCACCTCTCTCTTCACCTTTCGTTGCATCTCTTTGTTCACCTATCTGTTTTCATCATCTCTCTTGTTATCCCAATTCTTTTTTGCTAACCTCTTCCTGTTTATGCTTACCTGTACTTCTTCATTCCACCACCAAGTCTCTTCATCTTCCTTCCTCTGTCCAGATGTCACAGCAAGCACCTTTGTAGCTCTCTCCCTTACCACTTCACCTGTGGTGTTCTAATCATCTACCATGTCTTCACCACCATCTAGCACCTGTCTGAATTTCACACAATCGTCTTCCTCTTCAGCTTCTACCACCTAATCCGTGTTTCCATTCTCACTCTCTTCCTCTTTTTCACCTCAAAATCATCATGCATACCACTAATTGATACTATCTGGCTACAGTATCCCCTGCCACCACCTATACCAAATCAAACATGTGGATGAGAGACCAATGTAAAAACAAATCACATAAATGCACAAAAAGTTTTCTTGTTTTGCACTTTGTCTCATTGAGAATAAAAATATATACTACCAGTCAAAAGTTTTAGAACACCTCAGTTTTTCCAGTTTTTTTTTTTTTTTTTTTCCAAATTTAATCAGTTGAAATGCAGTGAATGACCTAAAATGGTAAGCCGTAAACTGACAGAAGTTTACAAGTAAACTTTAGGTTAGCAAAAACTGAAAAAAAAGAAATTTCAAAATATTACAAATGGGCATTCTTCAGGGAACAACTAACACAGTAGGTTACAACCAATAGATGTTCTGCAGCAATTAAACTAAATTATGCTTTACAAGTTGAAGCAAATGATTTGCACAGGTGTCCCAACTTCTGTTGATTATTTAAAAACACTATAGAAAGTTGTAAATTCCACTGACAATGGCAAGAAAACTACAGTTAACAAATGAAACGAGATAGAGCATTAGATGTGTAGGCCTTTCATTTAGAGAACTTGCAAAGAGTCAGTGAGTACAGTATAATACACAATCCAAAGGCAATTGAAAAGTGAAAGGAACTCTGATAGGAAGAGATCTGTAGACCCAAAATTACAACCCATTCACAAGACAAGTTTCTGGGGGTATAAGCTTGCATCATAGGTGCCTCACAGCACAAAAGCTTCAAGCACAGCTTAATGGTAGTCAAAAAAAGCAAGTCTCAGTTTCCACAGTCAATTGGAGACTTTATGCTGCTTTCTTCCAGTCTGCGGTAGTCCATAGCAGGTATTTCAAGGCCCTATTTTATCCTTTAAGGAATGGCTTTGTTACTGCCACTAACCCTGTCAAACCAGCAGCACAAAGTAGGTAAGTACAATCTTACTGGGGGGAGTAGGTAAAAAGCAGTATTACTGAGTCATTAATGAAGGAAAAATGGCTCTTTAGAATGTGTTGTGATAACTGCTATTAACTATTGAATTGAGTATGTTCAGTTTAATTAAGTCTGGTGTTATTTTAGGAAAATGTGTCTCAGTTTTTTCTCTTCTAAAATGAATGATGATTATGTTTTTGAATTATGAGCATCTGCCTTAAAAGTGTTTTTTAGAACTATATTATGCTCATAAAGAGGAGAAAGAACACATTTGATATTAATAATATGCTTTTTAAAAATAAGACGATAAAATTAGACTATAATTAAAGAATAAATTACCCATGTTGATTGGTAACATGCCATGTTCCATCACATTGCTCATGTTTGCAGTATTTCTTTGTTAGATCTGCTGATATGGTAGGTTGCCGCAGTCTGACCTCGTAAACAAAATACTTAAGTTGTATGTGGTAATACAATGTAGGTGTGCTACTTTTGCATTTTGGCATAAAAATGCTGAGTTTGGAGCAAACATCAGTATCATATCCTATGAAATGACCCAAAACTGGTTCACATTTAGCATGCTTCATCTTTGTGGAAGGTATCTGTTCTACTTCTAGATGGAAAACAATCTGATATGTACCTTAAATACTGCCCTTATGTAGATCCCTTAAATAGACACATATCTCAGAAAAAGTTTTACCAGGTGTTTTATTGTGTCAAGGAAATCAGACTTTGAAATGAACATTTAAATAAATGTCTAATTAATAAGGTTATTTGGTTTTAATTCTTAACATAAATTAATCAGTTAATTTATTAACATTCATTTGTCCCAAGTAAAGTTACTCTTTGATATATTAATCTACTGTAGTACTGAACTTCATGCTGTTACATTTACAAAGTTATTGATGGAGAATAAATATAAATTATGAGTTACAGTGTTAAAAATATTATGCAAAAATGCATTTTGACCTAGACAATAATGCTCAACAAGCAAGTGTGTAATTCTTTCTTGGAAAATGTTTAAAGAAATAAATTTAATTACTTAAAGTAAAATGCTTTAAGTCAGTGACACATTTATTTGTTGATATCATTGTTTAACAATATGAACAATTAAGAGAAAAATTTAAGGTACAAGTATCGATCTGTTTTTCATTTCTTCTTGAATTATTTGTACTGTTAGATAATTATATTATTCTGCGACTTGGTCTCAGTTTTCTTTATTACTGAGAGCTAAATATGAATGGTAATAAATCGATCCTTAAACTGTATGGCCAAACATCGTTACAGCTTTCTTCTTGAATTTCAGTTTGTTTTTGAGTGGATGTCATGCAGTAAAGAGTAATAGGGATATAGCTTGTGTATTTAATATTTATAGTCGGATCCCCTTTCCACTGTTATTTCAGTATATAAAAGAGAATAGTTTAATTTGGTTTATCAGTTTACCAGTAATAACAGCAAATGAAGCTGAAAACATTTACATACAATGGTTTCTTTTTCATTTTATTAACAACCATGTACTTTCATGTATAGAAAGTTAGTAATCTTCAAGTAAGTTCCACCAGTATCTTTATTTTTCAGAAAAATATTATTGTATTAATTTCTTCACAATAGGACATGGCAGAAACCGAAGCTTCGCCCTTGAAGCATTTTGTTGTGGCTAAAAAGAAAATCTCTGCAATTTTTGAACAACTTTTACAATATATCACTGATGGAGCAGGCTTTGTAGCAGGTAATTCTTTTGCAAGACAATCATGTTGTAAAATAAAAAGTATGTATTTGCTGCTTAAATTCAGAAATATCAGAATTTCTAATAAGTGTGTGTGGTCAATGATATTGGATTGCACAAATGAAAAGCGAGAACAACAGTTTTAAAAATACACTTAAATGGATGTTTTAATAGAAGCATTACTTTTCATAAATAGGGAGTTTCAAAGTACTTACTGAAAATATAATGACCTTCGTGTAATTGTATATATGTGCAGTTTGATTTGTAGAGTGGCTCACTTTCTCCAAATTGTGATTTTGAAATGAAACATTTAGAAGTATAAACAACAGATCTTTGTACATTTTTGTTTTCAGAAATACAAGAAAATGAAGAACTACAACAGATATCAGAAAAAATTCAAGAAGTACTTAAAAGCCAAGGAGAGATCAAAAGTCAAAGTGCAGATATAAATGAGTACAAACAGAAGATTTTGGGCATCAGTGGGGTGCTAGCACGCCGGCACATGAAAGTGGCATTTTTTGGCAGGTATTGAAGTTACTGATAGGTATTTCTATGAAGTGAATAATCTTTTTTTTTTTCATAAATTAGTCATTGGTTTGTGACATTTATTGTTTTTGTGGTCAAAATGTCTTTTTCTCTCTTTGCTTTAGAACTAGCAACGGTAAAAGCACGGTTATTAATGCAATGCTGCAAGATCGCGTTCTTCCCAGTGGGATTGGACATACTACAAACTGCTTTCTGAGTGTGGAAGGCACAGATGGGGATAAAGCATTTCTAATGACGGAAGGATCAGATGAAAGGAAGAGTGTGAAGGTTTGTAATTTTTTGGTATCCATAAGTATTACATTTAAGAATTACATAGTTTTATACAGTATAAATATACATACTGGTTTTTTTTTTTTTTTTTTTTTTTTTAAAGTACTAAAAGTATTTGGTTTATCGTTGATGGCTAAATTTAATATTACCCCAGTTTAGCTTCCGGATATACTGCTTAATATGCCTTTAACTATTATTATTATTATTATTTATAATAATAAATAATAATCATTATTATTATTACTATTATTATTATTAACTTTTTGCTTTAATGCTCATTAAGTAAATAAAATTAGTTTACATGGCATCACATGATTTTTAGGACTTACTTTTTTGTGCATTGCGATACCCGGTACCCACTACATCAGTCAAACCATAGGGGAATCTACTAGTCATACCAAAGATAAACCAGTGTAAGTGAGGGAGATGCACACACAAGATGGTGCAAAAATGGACAGTTCTTTATTAAAAACAGAGTATAGCAAACTATCAAAAGTTAAAAAAAAGTAAAAAAACACACTAGCATGTTTATCATGTGTGAATAAAAGTAATGAAATAAGTAAAAGAAGAATTCAGACATAAAGTCAACAATCTCAGTCCTTTTCCCTTTTCTCAAGCTGCACAAAGGGAACCAAAGACTTTATAATAAAAAAAACATACATGCTGTATTAATCCTTGTCTCTTTCCTTTCTTTAGGTTGTTCAAGGAAACAAAGGACTTCTTAAAAAGAAAAAAATAATCTGTTCAAAATAATGTCCCTGCTCACCATATTATCCCTACTTCTCATTGCTGCAAAATGAAAGCAATCTCTGTGGCATCCATCTCCCCAGCCCCCTCCAGATACTTAGCATGCCTTCACGTAGGTTGCTCTATGCTGTAACCTGGAAGGACACCTTCAGACCTGTTACCTATGCTCACGTGCATGTGTATGGCTATGGATGCTCAAACTTTGATTACTCTATAGCAAGTAATGTGTTCTCTAAAAGGCCCTTTACTCATACTGAAGCAGCTTCAGTCTCATATTTCGATACCTTGCATCATAATGCTTCCCCTGAATGAGTTGTGTAGCACACCACTGCTCGCCCTCTCACTACCTTGGACATATACGTACATGCGCAGCTGCCCTGCCATTTCTTTCTCCAATGCATTTATTGGCGCCACCTTCAACCCCTCAATGAAAGCAACCCTGTATTACTATTTAACCAAAGGGAAAATCTATAATTAAGCATGCAAAATCTGAAATATAGACAATGACTTAATGTAACTTGCCACATCCGTGGTCCAAAATTTTTAAAATGTGGGTAAGGGCTAGGGAAAAAATAATGTAATAATGCTATAAAACCATATTGTTTCCTATAATACATTGATTTTCTTTTTCAACTGACGCTGCAGCAGACTAGTTTTAGTTGATGCTAGAAACAGTGTATGGCTTCTGAAGGAATTAGAGGAAATTGAATGTATGTGTTTGGCAAGGCATTCCCATCTTAACTGTAAATTTTAATGTTGCAATGGCAAAATTAAGTACTGGAAAATATGAAATAATTGCTAGTTCACCCCGGGTTAAGTCAGGTATGTGTGAATACCTTAGTGTTATTTTGGAATGTAATACATATCACAAAAAGAGATTGTCTAAGACAGCTGCAAAAAGGATACAAGGCTAAATGAAGTATGGCTTATCATTATAAAATCTTGCGTTTAATCTTATGGTAACTGGAAATAACTTTCATACATTTTTGTCTTACTTCTGTCAGTACCATAATGTTTGATATCCTCCAAGTTCACATCTTAAATAGGATGTCTGACAGCCACTGAAAAGGCCAAATTATGTTATCTGTCAAATGCAACATAGAGTCTCACACAACAAAGTATCCAGTGATATATTGTTGCGTCATTAATGATTGAAAAATAAAGTACCACATAGAAATAAAACTGATTTCATTTTTGAATAATGTTTAGCAGATTATGATTGGAAGAAGTGAAAGAGAAAGTAAGTTTAAAGATATCAAGTGAAACCAATCACACAGGGACAGCAAGCTATGAGATAAATGATTGACGTTGGTCAAATTGAGTAAACTGCTAACTTAAGCTGATAGTTGTAGAACAAGTAGATGTGTTGTGCATAAAAGCAAATGATGGTCAGTAACAGTTGAAGCAGCATGGAATCCTAGATGTCAAGTTATGAGTACTATAGAAGGAATGTATTATAAGGGAGAGAGTTATAAAAACGTGTTTAAGCAAAATCTGGGGTGCATAAAGTTTGAGTTCTTTGAAAGGCGCCTTGTATAAATGTATTATTATTATTATTATTAATAATATTTTCATTAAAACACCATTGGTTTAATTCCATGCTATTGGAATTTTGTTTGCAATTTTTTTTTCCCCCAAATGTCAAGAAAATATCTAACTTGACTAGAGGTGCCATAATTTTGCATGGAACTGTATATGTATGAATAATTTCCATTAAGATTTTTAGGCTTATTGAGGTGAAGTTTTAGATTATGGTTATGTGTACACTTGCCCGTCTCCCATAGATAAGTGATCATAATACCAAAAAACTTAAAAAGGAATGCATGTGTTTTAAGTGCAAGGTTCACAGAACATGGAAAGCTGGCTCCTTTTTAATTCTAATGCAGAAGCAGAGAGGCACTTGTATTTGGAGGTCGATGCAGAATGTGCTAATTTAGCCGCATCTGTTGCTCCACACCATTGACTGTTTTGCTTATGGTGACTTTACACCTTTCTTTTAAAGTAATTACAAATTTACTTTCACATTCATAACTGACAAGAGTGGAACCTGGGGATGCACCCTGTGGGCCGTAAGGTGATGCACATTCAGCAACCAAGCCAGTGATTTTTAAATAATGCTTAACGGGTGTTAAGAGGACTAATGTGTGCCAACAAACTTTCCCCACTCCATCACTCTCCCAGCCACTATCCCACAGTATATGGAGACAAGGCAGAATAGTTCCAAGGATCATGAAGGTGATGTCAAATCCTGGACCATATCGCAGCAGAAATTTGTCGGATCAGGTGACATATTCCCAAATCTTCATTCATCCAATTTTGCTGATCAGACTGTAGCCTTTCAGTATATTGATGTTTTTAGCTTACAGTAGTGGAACCCAGCCTGGTCTTCTGCTTCTGTAGTCCATCTACTACAGGTGGTGACTTCTTGTATGTTCTCGGGTTTCGTTGTGCTCGCCACTGTTGTGAAGAGCTGGTAATCAGCTTTTCTGTTCACTTCAGTGAATTTCACCATTATCTTTTGACCTCCGTCATTAATAAGGTGCTTTCGCCTACAGAACTGCCACTCACTGTTTGTTTGTCTGTAAATTTTGTGTCTGTAAAGAGATTGTATTGTGTTAAAATCCCAAGGAGGCGGCAGTTCCTAAGGTCATCATTTGTGGCCCTAACTACCATAACACAGTCAAGTTGCTTAGGATCATGAGTCTTGCTCATTATGATGTTTCAGTGAACAACAGCTAAACCTCTTTAACATGTCTGCATGCTCTTTGGAAGAGCAGGATATTTACATTTACAAACCGTTATACCTATTCAAATGGTTGTTTGGGATATTTTTTTTTTTTTAATAGTTCATCATAATTTGCCTAGAATTTGTATGAACACTGGTCGCATTGTTCATTGTAAGTCTCAGAACAACAAATATGAAAACTAGCAATAAATTCTTAGCAATAATTAATATTCTGAACCCAGCTTATCTTCTCTAACCATACTTTAATTTTCTAACCTGTTGGCAAAGCATAATTGTGATTGACTCTGGTATACTAACCAGACAAATATCATATTTTTTTAATTTGTACTTTTTAGAATTGGATTCAGCTTGAGAAAAATAAAACACTAAAAACTAGCCAAATATGAATATAGATGTTGAAATTTTAAGTTATGCCCTTTACTTCCACACTGAAAAACAAAGACCACATAGTTATCATGCTATGTATAGTAAATAAAATTAACAACTGTCAGAAACTTCTTTTACATAAACTATTAGGGTTTATCTTGTAAATTTATTGTACATCTCGCATTTATCTTTTTGTGTTTCATCAAACTGTGTGTCCAGCAGTCAGCAAGTAATTTTCTATGTCTTTTTTTTTGTCAGCAATATGATGATCGGTTTTGTACACACACCTTGCTCACACGTTTAAAATAAAGTGGATAAAATGCCCCATGAATAAATTCAAAATAAGCAGCAGATTATGTGGATTCACATCTTTTGTAGATATAGGGTCATTTTAAAACTTAGGCCTTATAAAGACCTTGTGAATGCCTTATTTACACAAAGTTCTAAAGTTTGTTTTTTCCAACAAAATGTTTTCTTTATAAATGTTCTAAAATGCATTAAAGTACAGTATTTAGCAGCAAATGTTCTCATTGTACATTAAAGGGAATATTTTTAAATGGTGGCATTTTAAAAAGATATATTTTTTGCTAGAATAGGTCCATCATGTCTTTAGCATTTTATCTATACACAGAGGAGGTGAGATGAAGTCTTTTACTTTTGGTCTTCAAGATGGGAAACAAGCAGTTTGTCATTTCCAAATATCGCATCAATATGATGATTACTTTTTAAAACCACAATTATAAAAATAAAACTTAATTATGAAGTACTAAAATGTATGTAGTAAATTAAAAGCTCATTTAAATATTTAAGAACTGTTGCAGCCAAGGAGAGAGATGGTATATGTTTAAATGTTAAGTACAAATGCAGCTATGAAAACGGTGCAGTACAATTTCTGTCCACAATATTTCATGTGTGAGCTACTACATTACATGTTTGGCTAACAGAAACTGACCTAAAAATGAAGCTCTTGATGCATCATTTGATAGTGTTAAGATTGTTTCATTTAATTTCTCACTGTACACGTTTAATCCATTTTTCTCACTGTACATGTTTAATCCATTTTTAATAAGGAATTTTAAAGCTACTACATACAGTATCTTGCTGTGGTATGCACTGACTATATTAACCTTATATACTTTTATATAATGTAATGTTTTACACTTTCTCTCAACACGTATGTTTGTTATCACAGTGGGAAAAATGCTTACCATTTAGAAATGTCTTGATAGAAAACAAAATATGGAATTGGCAATCTAAAGCATGAAAAACAGATATATAGATAATAGATACAGTATATCTCAATATTGTATATGTGTATACAGTTTTACATCTAAAAGTATTAACTATAATTTGGTTTCTTTGCAAACATCACCATGAATTCATTCATTCACTTATTCACCTACTAATTTTTGATGAGAAGTTTAGCGCTACAGTGATTAAATTGATTAAATTTAACTGATTAAATTTGTGTTCTGGATGATTTTTAGCTTTAAAGTGAAATTGTATTTACTACAATTGATATCAACAATAATAATGTTTAAGAACATTTTCAAAACTAATGAAACTGAATTATAACAAATATTACCTAGCAGAAACTAATAATTTCAAAACTGTACCATATTTTGAAATTTTGTTTTGTTTGGGTTTTCCAAAAGCTTTTCTCTCTTATTAAAACATTTTTGTTTTTTTTGTTTTTTAAAAAAAAAAGAAAGAAACAAAAAACAAAACAGTTACCCAAACATCTCTGTCATGGCCACAAACTTGTCATAAACAGTTTGGGGGCTGCAACTTAATAATATCAACAATAACATTTCTTATACTGGAATAACATAGGAAACCCAGACCCTGCAAAAGTTAAAATTAAATGATCAGCTTGGCAATAAGACTGTAATTTTAGGCTTGGATTGCATTACTGAATGCTGGTTTATTTCATAGTATATAAGTACAGTATCTCTGAAATAGGTTTACATTAAAGAAAGGAACACTTCACTCAAATTTTTTTAAGCTGTTACTTACCCCATGTAGTTTGTAGTGATGGCCGAGAAAATCTTTAAATTACATATTGGAAGATTCTAACTGTATGGGGCCCTGTGGTGACCAGTTGTGGACAACAGTAAATTATATGAAAAATGTCCAAGGAAAAAAGAGAAAAATCTTCGCATAACTCATGTTGCATAATCCATTTGTCTAATATCAATTCATATAGTCCAAATGTAAAAAAAAAAAGTCAATTTTTTGCTAAAAATATTCTCAGCAGTTACTTATGGGAAAACTCAGCACTGAAGATCAACAAAAAAAGACATAATTCCTACAATACTGTGTGTTTTGAATTATAGACAGGATTCTTGACCAGTGTATATGGGGGAGACACAGATCCTCATTTTTCTAACATTTTACATGCACAGAGCATAACATTACCTTTTCCAATTGATTGCTATAATTCTTCTTTATTTTGGCAGTATGTGTTTTCACATTTTAAACCGCTACAGTATACAGTCCTCACAGGTGGCGCAGTGGTAGTGCTGCTGCTTTGCATTAAGGAGACTGTGGAAGATTGTGGGTTCGCTTCCCGGTTCCTCCCTGTGTGGATAGCGCTTTGAGTACTGAGAAAAGCGCTATATAAATGTAATGAATTATTATTATTAAGGCATCCTGAATATTTTGAAGATTATGCCATTTCTTATAAATAACTTTAAATAATTGTGACAATAACATTTCAGAAAAGTTTACTTCTGAATAATGTTTATGGAAAATGTTAAATGGTCATTGTCTTTTCAGACAGTTAATCAGCTAGCTCATGCCTTACACATGGATGAACGTCTAGACACTGGCTGCTTGGTGCAGGTTTTCTGGCCCAAAACAAAATGTGAAGTTCTCGGAGATGATTTGGTTCTAATGGACAGGTACAGAATTATATAAATATTACCCTAGCCCTTTAGTTAGGATAATCTGATGTTAGAAGTTAATATCAGTATCACTTCATAGTGGAGTTCTCTTGAAGTCTAATCAGAAAATGATTTTACTAAGTTTAATAATTTATTATATATTTAAGACATATTATGTGTTTGTTACATTTGTTGTACTTGGAGTATTTCTCTTTTTGGTAGGTGAAGGTTAGACATTCATGACTAAAGGAGATGGTTATTTATCCATAAAATGCACCTATCTCCTTTGTTTCATTGCAGTCCTGGAACAGATGTTACAATGGAACTGGATAGCTGGATTGATAAATTCTGTCAAGATGCTGATGTTTTTGTGCTTGTGGCAAACTCTGAGTCAACTTTAATGAACACTGTAAGTTTAAATTATCATTTTGTTATCAGATAAAAAGTCTACAGTGCCTATAAAAAGTATTCATCCCTCTTGAAAATGTTCGCATTTTGTTTTTATACAGTGTTGAAACACAATAGATTTTATTTGGCTTTTTGACAATAATTAACAGAAAAAGACTCTTTACTGTCAAAGTAAAAGCAGAACACTGCAGAATGATCTAAATTAATTACAAGCATAAAACACAAAGTAAGTATTTTAATAAGTACTGAACCCCTTCAAGTCAGTGTTTTAATAGATGCCACTTTGTCAGTAACTCCGTTCTAGAGTCGGTGTGGCCAGGTCTCTACCAGCCACAAATTCTCAACTGGATTGACATCTGGACTCTGACTCAGCCACTCTGGGACATTAACATTATTGTTTTAAGTCATTCCTGTGTAGCTTTAGCTTTATGCATAGGGTTATTGTCTTGATGGAAAACCAATCTTCTACAAGGCACAGATTTATTACAGACTGCATCAGATTTTTCTCCGTAATTTTCCTACATTTTGCTGCATTCAACTTATTCTCTACCCTCACAAGCTTTCTAGGACCTGCATGGTGTTCCACCACCATGCTTCACGGTGGGGATGGTGTGTTTTTGATATTGTGCAGTATTTGACTTGTGCCAAAAATTCAATGTTATGTAACAATAACATATTTAAAACCTCCATAGGGGTGAATATTTTAAAGGCACTGTAGTTTCAGAAGTCAAATTCTCAATATTGGCTTAGTAACATTTATTTATTTATATATTAATTGTTTGAATGATGTACTTCAAGGTTCTTACTCTGTCTTCATATCTTTCTTCCAGTGGTAAATTGTAACTGTACACTGCAATTTCTAAACAGGTTCCTGCACTTTGTCTTTGCAAGATATGCTTAATAACCAGTGTATTTGTGTTGAAGTTTTTAAAATTTACCAAATACCATTGCACCAAAGTAAAGTTTATTGTGTTATCTAAAACCAAAAGTATTATAGTTAAAACCCCTTTTATATTGGGTATGAATCTGCCCTTGCATATCCTCATTGATAATTATTTTGTTTATGACATTGGGAGTGGCATTTAGACATGAATTTTGGGGAAAGCTTAAAACATATTACACTGCTGCTTCTGTTTTTAACTATCTGTACCTGTAAATTAAGTACCTTTGCTGTATATTGATAATCAGTATATTTGCATATAATGTAACGCATAAAGCTGTTGTGCCTGGGAAGAAACTTAAATAGAATTATATTTTGACTAATCAATAAATTAAATAATGAAATAGTTGTTTATTTTTTGTTGAAAGGAGAAGCATTTCTTCTATAAAGTAAAGGAGCATTTTTCAAAACCAAATATCTTTATTTTGAATAACCGATGGGATGCTTCTGCCTCTGAACCGGAGTATATGGAGGATGTAAGTTGCACATGTTTCTGTAATGTTGCTGTTTTTTCAGAGAATACATATTCGTATGTAACCGGTATGGGCAAACGTTTTGGTACCCTTCCACTATTTAAAAGCAATCACAATTTTCTGTAAAATAATTTGAAGCTGATAAAAGTAACTTATTCCATATTTCACAGAGCTGACACTTTGGCTTTGGTTTAGGACTTAACGTATTATTTTAAAAAAATAAAAAGGAGGAAAATGGCTTGGAGAAACTTTTTTGGGACCCCTAACCTAATGTTTTGTAGTACAGCCTTTTAAAGCAATAACTGCAATCAAGCACTTTCTGTAGCTCTGAATGAGCAACCTGCCTTAGTTCTCCTAGGTTTGATGGGTTTCTTTTCCCAGCTAAGAGTTTCATCTTTTTACATAGATGTTAAATTGGAAATAGATCAGGACTCATAGTAGCAGACTACTTCAGAACATTCCAATGTTTGTTTCCAAACATTCTCTGGTGCTCTTAGCTAGTGGAGGATCAATGACCTGCAACTGAGACAGCTGTCTGATACTGGAACAGTATGTTTCACTCCAGAATGCCTTGATAATCTCCTGATTCCATTGTGCCCTGCACAAATCAAATGCATGGTAGGGATGGTGTGTGGTGTTTGTTTGTTTGTTTATTTATTTATTGTAAGCATTGTTTTGTCTTTTGTGAACAAAGAGCTTCTGTGACTTATGAAAATACTGCAGTTTAGTTTCACACTGACTGTGGCTTGACAGCATGCATTTCAACAAACTCCAACCGGGTTTTTTTTGTCACAAGTAGGATTTTCCTGCACCTTCTGCTATGGAACCCAGTTTCATTCAGACAGGCATGGATGGTACAACTTGAAATTATTGTACCTTGACCTTGGAGATCAGCTTGAATTTACCTTGATGTTTTTTCCTTAGTTCTTTCTCCATCATTTGAAATATTCTTCAGTTCAGTTTGTAGCCATGCCCAGGGAAGTTGGCTACATTCCCATGGTCCTTAAACCTGTTGATAATATTAGCTGCTGTGGTCACAGGAACATGAAGCTCTTTGGAGATGGTCTTGCAGCCTTTTCCTTGGACATGCTTAGCTATTACCTTCTTTTCCTCCTCTGACAACTCCCTGCTTTTCCTTCTCTTGTTCAAGTTCAGTGTGATTCCCACAATGACACAACATAGCTGAGAGTATTTTTGCTCCTTTCAAATAGATGGAGTGACTGATTAGAAGATTGAAGACACCTCCAGTACTAATTAGGGTTAATTATTTTTTTAAATAATATTTTAACTCCTAGATGAAAAGCAAAGTGTCTGCTCCATGTAATATGGAGTAAGGAATGGCGGATGCCACTTTTGCAAGTTTCATATTATTTTTTATGGAAAATTGTGATTCTTTATTAAATAGTGAAAGAGTACCAATACTCTTTGCTGTGCATGTAGTGTTATATTATATTATATTGCTCCATTACTATATTGCTGTTCTGTTATATTAAACTGAAGTTATGCGAGTGGTTTTAGTTTAATCACTCATGTTTAATCCTTTTTTTCCATTAAGATATATGCTGAGGAGTTGTTGATTTTTGAACTGATAAAAACTTGCAAACAGTTCTGGATATTTTTTTTCTGATAAAAGTAAAATATTTTTTCACCCTAAACTGTACTGTATATTAATCACTTTTACTAGGGAAAACTTTTTTTTTCTTCTTTTACTAAGCTAATATGCTTAAAAGGTATAACATGTAGTGTCACATTATTGGGACATAATTTTGGCTACTTAAGAAGTGCAATGGAAAGAAAAAACACTCTTTCTTTTCAGTATAAACACAGATTATGAAAAACAAAGCTTTGACGTTTCTGTATATTTAAGCATTTTTATTGTAAAATTGGTCCAAAATGTAGCCTGTAATATAAACTTGTATACAGATTTGTGCCAAAATAATTAGTTTTATTGCTTACAAAAGTAATTTTTGTACTTTAATATTTTGTATTGAAATATGCAAGTATTTTATTGGAAGTGCATCTTTTGCTTGGCAAATTGATTGAAAAACATGACTGAACAAGTGGTTTTTAATTGACATTTTTTTCCTTTGCAAATTTTATATAAAGAATGTGATCCTAGTACATATTCAGTACTTTATGTTGCATTACGTTTACCTCAGATGTTGTAGTTGGGAATGACATCACACCTGAGTTGACCGTGTTCCAGTAAAACAAATATGGATGTGTCCAGGAAGACCTTCATTGTGTTTGCTCCATTGAAATAAATAGTTTTAAACAACAGTACATTACAGTGTTTTGCGTATTCACACACCATAGCAACATGTCCACACAAGGAAATTGGACAGTACTGTGTACAAATGATGTATTGAGACAAAAATAGACATAAGTGCTAATAAACAGTATAATACTACATGTTTTACTAAAGTTTGCAGTGTACATTACCATTTTGAACTTCCTCATGATCTGAAATCGGACAAACTTGGAATTGACAGACTAGCCATAACTGTAGAAGTAGGAAATACGACTAAAGGGGGTGTTCCAAGCTAAAAATTCCAACTAGGAACTTGGAAATTTCGACTTCCAACTTGATATGGAACGTAGCATTACTGTGTAAGCTAATGAAGTTAAAAAAAATAATAATAATGTTTAGTAGGATTGTGATAAGTGTTGTAAGAAGCCTAGAAGCCAAATGTTTGCTGTTTATTCTAACTTCTACACTTGTGATAACCACACCCAATAGGATGACAAATCATACTTCTGGAACAAAAAAAGTCTGTCTTTCTTTCAGTCCAATGCTAAATTCTTCCTTCAGTCCTACTTGACACTTTCTTAATGACACTGGATTTCCTTTCCTGGCACCTGTTTATCTTCTTGGTGTATTTCCCTTTTTCTATCTCTACTCACTTAGAAATCCTCTCTTACAGTGATGCACATTGTTGATAAGCACTGGTTTGCTAAGTTTTTTGTTGTATTTTCTGCAGATTGAAAAATTAAAGGAAATGTATTTAAAAGGTGAATTATTTTAGTAGCTGAACATAACTGGACTCCTAAAGATAATATACAGTAGTTAAACATTAAAATGTGTGAAATGTTGTACTCTGACAAGCAGACATTTCCTTTTAGATGTAGCCCTGACATGATAACATTAAGACATTGTTTAAGACACTGGATTTTATTATAATATATTTAGAAAATCTAAGAACTCGGAGGGAAGTGTCCACATTACACCATTATCAGCACCAAAACCAGGTTGGATGAAGTTTCTGATCATTCAAGTGAGGTGTGATACTTTTAGTACTGCAGTATGTTATGGTTATTTGTTTGTGTGTGTGTGTGTGGTTTTTTTTTTGTTTGTGTTTGGTTTTTTTTTAATCTTTTTAAAATTCTTTTGTCTTCATCTACTGCATTTGTGTTGTTGTGAGTTGCATTCATTGGGCATCATACAAAAATTTAAGACAAAAAATCTGTTGCAGTGAAAAGGAAACTAATGTAATATTTCAGTTACAAAATTTGTGCAGCCTGTTAATAATGCTGTATCAACAGAGTTAGGATTATCTTATGAAATTATGTTGTTGAGTTAAGTGGAGTGTTTTTCACACTGTAGCTTTTAGGTATTCTATAGTCTGCATATTTTATTTCTAATGCTCACTTCAAACAAAATCTTGAGAATCTTCATTTAGTCTTCATGAGCCCATAATTCATTTTTCCCTCTGAAAAAGTGTTCTGGACAAGTATTTTTAGTCATTTTTTAAACACAGAGGACAAAATAGTAAATATGTATAGTTAATAATAATTCATTACATTTAATAATTCATTACATTTATATAGCGCTTTTCTCAGTACTCAAAGCACTATCCACACAGTGAGGAACCGGGAAGCGAACCTACAATCTTCCACAGTTTCCTTACTGCAAAGCAGCAGCACTACCACTGCTTAAATTTTCTGTGTTGGCTTTGGTTTCATCTGAAAGTACTTCTAAAATACTCAGCGTATTTTAATCAAGAAAGAAACATTTTTTTCTTTGTTCTCTAGATTAATAATGAATAGTGCAAAATTAAAACACAGATTGCAATAGATGGTTTCACTAAAAAAAAAAAAATCCACCATATCTCAGAATGATTATACATATACATACTTTTATAAAAAATAGAACGTTTAGGATGGATTCCTATTCTGATTTATTTTTTTGTTTATTGAAATTATTTTGCATTTGTAAAATGTAAATAATGGATGTAAACTAGCACCACTTTCACGGTTGAATTTGTCTTGCAGTTGATGCAGCTAAAATTTTATATATATATAAAATATTTATCTGTACATATGTATATGTAAATGTGCTTGTAAGTAATAACTATACAGTAAAATAAATGACTATGCATTTTGTAACCTTGTTCTGTAACACGTCTTCCTAAACGGTCTCCCAAGACTGATGTTACTCGTGTGATGATCTCTTTTGCAAGTCACTTTGAATAAAAGCATCTGCTAAGCAAATAACAAAAAAAAAAAAATAATAAGTAAAAATAACAGTTAAAAGTAATTTGGGACAATGAAAACGTACACATTTCTTATGTGTTTGTTTATCAAAAACAAAACATCACACACTGTGTTTCTGAAAGAATCTTTCATAGTTTATTAGGATGTGCATGTGCAGGATTCACTTTCATCAGTTTTTCTGGCAACTAGTAATACTCAGACCTCTGGTCCTCCAAGAAAGATGGTGCATGCGCCCCTCATGAAACATGGCATTCCAGGTCACTCTCCACTGAGGTTGCTGTCTGTGCTGTTCAGTTTTATATGCACTTCTTAATGAAATAACAATTAAAGGAATGTTCTTTTTACTGTTGAGTTTGTATTGCAAATGCTTTACTTTTACCAACAAGCATAAAAAAGCTGTAGGAACTGTCTACAATACAGTATATCATACTATACAAATATTGGTTATATTTTTATTATTTTGTATTTTTTTAATATTACTGGAATGGTTTTAATTATTCACAGATCAGTCATGCAAAATAGAAGTTTAATGTTTGGTTAATTTTTGACAAAGGTTCGTAGACAGCATATGGATAGGTGTGTAAACTTTCTTGTGGAAGAGCTCAAGGCAGCTGATTATCAAGAGGCTCAGAATAGAATCTTTTTTGTGTCGGCTAAAGAAGTACTCAATACAAGAATGCACAAAGCTCAAGGCATGCCAGAAGGAGGTAAGTAAAATTATAAATAGCTTAATATTAAAAGTAGCATGTTAACTGTGCTCTAAATATACTAAATGTGAGAGGCTATGAAGTTGTTTATATACGGTTATATTTCTTGACAGACAGATATAAATATTCAGTGCTCATTGGTCAGTAAGCATAAAGTTAAAATTTGAGAAGATGAACATGGGGTGGAATTACAGAATGTTTTATGTTTCTTTATTTCTGAGCATTATACCCATGTTTGAACCTAATTGACTAGGTAAAAGTGAGCATATTTGATTAGTGAAATAAGTTTCATTTATGTAAAACTAATGTTTCTTGGAAATTCTTCAGAAGCAACAACTATATACCTATTCACTAACATTTCTAAAATATTGTTTTCATATGCTTCATTTGTTCTTTTTTTGTGGAGGAAGGCCTAGATATTTATTTATGCCTTTTTTACTTTGTAGTCTCCTTTTGTTTATCCCTCATTTTTTCCATTTAATTTTTTTTTTCTGTCACATCTCCACAACATCACCCTTAATTGTTACAATATACCTTGCCCATTCATTCATCCCTCAACCTCTTCAAATTAGTGCCTATACTTGCAACATTTGCCTGGAACTAACTCTGAACTCTTTATTCTTAAGCACATTTACATACATTTTCTCATTTTTACAGGGCCAGCTCATAGCTTTAATCGATTTAAAATGTCATTTGGAATTTGTAGCGAAACAAAAGTACCTGGACTAAAAGATTTTTTAGGCATATGTGCAAATAATGTTATGCTTACATGAACACATTCACACTGTACCAAAACAGGAAGTACAATGTCAAAATTAGACACTTCACTACCATCTGAATTTTGCTTTTAGGTGGTGCTTTAGCTGAGGGATTTCAGGCAAGATTGCAAGAGTTCCAGAGTTTTGAACAAGCGTTTAAGGTAAGTTAGGAGCAAAAATTTTGCTTGTTCTTCATTTTCATTTAACTTTATTGGGATACTTTGCTATCACTATTTTTATATTATTATCGCTTTATCATGCTAAGGCAAGTTTTCTCAGATATGTAAATTTACATAAGCTATATATGATAATATGCAAGTGTCATGAAACAAAAGAACAGTTCACAACTGAGTTGATGTTCATAAATTACAATTAATGTTTAAACAACACCGATCTCAAGGTTTCCACTGCTGATTTACTATAATTCCTTATTGTGTGTTTGACTGGAAAATCAAACTATATAGTATCTAATATAGACAGAATGGATTTAAAGTGTTATAAAATGCCCAGATTGTGATATGTAAACACTTGTATATATTTATTTTTGCATACATTTTACCACTGGTTTAAGTCTGTTTTGTACATCTTTGACGGTTTATTTATGTGTCTATCATTTTATTCTGACACCTCTTAACAGTTGCTGCTTTGTCAGACTTCTGTCTTCACTGCTGAAGTTCAGATTGGCTTCGGTGAGGTGTAATGGTAGTTTTCCATTTTACTTATTTTTACCATTTAGCCAAAAAAGCGTTTTTTTTTTTTTTTTTTTTTTTTTTTTTTTTTAATTTTAAATGTTTCTCTTGAAATAAAATGTGCTCATTAATTTAGCATTGATATTTTTAACATCACCTATTTATTTCCTTATTTATTTATTAATTATAATTAATTATTAATTAATTATATTATGTTTTACAAACATAATATGTGAATTATTTGTTTCTTTCTTGGATAGATAAACCAAAAATGTTGGAAACTAAAGGAAGCATTCTATTCAGATTATGTGTATTATCATTTTTGCTTGTTTCCAAATCTATTTGCAGTATCATAAATTGTTTAACATAATCTGTTTTTACTAAATAAAATTTTTTAAAATAAATGCATACAAATTCAAGACAGGTACAATTCCTGTATATACAAGAATATTATAATTCGTTGTGTTTTCTTAAGCAGACTGACATGGCAGCATCTACAGCTTAGTATATTAGTTCAGTTTAAAACTACTGCTTATTTGAAGCCAACAAACACTGTGACATAAACATCAATGCTCAAAAACTCTGATGTGTAACTTCATAATATATCTTGCATATGCATTATGTGATGTCTCTACATTATTATACTGTGGGGTCCATGCCCTAAACTAAATTCAGGAAAAAAAGCCATTTTGTATGTTTAAAAATGGTTTTAAACCCATTCATTCAATTTACCCCAGGGCATACTTTCATTTCATGCTGTATTTTGCCAATATATGCCAAAGACCCTCTCCTTTAAAGAGGAAAAAAATATCTTTCACTCTTTTTTTTTTATATTTTTACTGCTAACAGTATGTGCCACCACATGGCATTTTACAGAGCAAATGAAAGTATGATACCATGTCAAATAAACATAATATAAACTGAAAACAGGTAATGAAAATAAACAGCAAACAATACTGGGGAGAGAAGCTTGGATGGGTTCAAAAATATTCCTGAGACATTTTAACAGCAAGAGTGATATTGTTTAGTACAAAGTATATTCAAGGGTATAGCTTTCATAGCCAGTAGTCATCGTGTATAGTACAGTGGTGCTATCAGTATTGCAGTGAAGAAGAGCAGTGTTTTTTGTGTATGTTTGTTTTTTTTAAATAAAGAATAGAAGGACTTAATTTTGTACTTAATCTTTAGTATATACAGATCCTCACAAGTAGACTTAATTTTAAAGCATTCACTTGTTCTGATTTAATTACAGATTGCACACTTGCCCCATTCTCCAATCCCCCCCCCTCATTGTAACATACTGTAAAAGTATATTTAATTTTTAAACTGCCTTTAATTTTTTGCTTTTGAACATAATTATTGTTTCATCATTTTTGTGTTTGTTAGGAGTTTTTATTTAAAAAAAATAAGCTATGGTTGGTTTTCAGGTTTTATGGATTTTGGGTAAAAATATGCATAAGATGTTGGAAAATTATTTTAGCATTCTGGTGTGCTTTTTTTTCTTGTTTTACTCCATTTTTCCATCATTTTTGGGTACAGGCATGCTGCAATATGTCAATTTTATCCTGTTAAGCTGGCAGCAGTATGTCTGTATCTTCAAAGTTTATTTACTGTTTTAGTTGCTTTAGTTTGGTAGCAATGTCACAGTAATGTGTTATGGCCTCACAGGAGTGTATCTCACAGTCAGCAGTGAAAACAAAGTTTGAGCAGCACACATTCACAGCTAAACAGATCATGAAGAATGTGAAAGCTATCATGGATGCAATCAATTTTGCAGCTGTTGACAAACGGTGAGTCTTTAATGAGTGTATTTTATTTAGCACTTTTCTCCCTTATCTTGTTCTATTTTGCGTTTAAATTAGCCTCTGGAATATAATGGCTCTGTTGACACCAAATATTAAATTTAAAGTTTTATTTAATACTGCTCTCTGATCAGAGAACACTTCTTCACCCTGCATCAGAATCTTCTTCAAGAGATTTTTCAGAGCTACGGAAGTTTCTTAATCCTTACTCAAATGCAAGTAAATGCAAATTTCCTTCTTTTCAACAGTATATTTTAGTTATTCACACACTATTTTCTTGTTGGCTACAACCTTTTGCCATTTGTTAAATCTTGTAAATATCTTTGAACATGTTCTCCTTATTTTGGAATTCAAAACACTTGACTCTGCTGATACAACATATAGTTGGCAACTGAACCCTTTAATTCTAGGGGAATGATGACTTAATTAATGTATCACTGCTCAAATTAATTTTTTATAGAGACTGCCATGAGAAAAGTTTCATAATATTATGAGTAAAAATGTACTTGGAGAAAAAAATACTTTAGAAACAGATTGTTGTACTTACTACAGATTAGAACTAGTATAGATAAAATCTCAGAAACTGACTGTCAGCTAGCCTGGGCGAATACAGGTGAGCTGAGATGAAACGCCATTAATAAGTCAGCATATCGTGGACTAGAAGGTAGGTTCAAGAAAGCACTTTATGACCTAATTACCGATGTATCCCTTCTTTGTTTGCATGAAACTACATTTGTGCAATCAAAAAATGCTGATGGGAACAAAGCTGTGCTGGGCTGGAATGGGGGCTGAATGTTCCTAAGTTGATTAGGAAGTACACGAGCTGCTCATAAATGAGGTGTCTCATAAACCATTACAATTGGATAAATGAGGCCTCTCTCTCTCCTCTCAGCCATATGCCACCCATAAAGCAGACCAAGCCATGGCATGACCTATGCAGGGAGTAATGGGGGCAAAGTCCAAGCTGTACCAGAGACAGAGGCACCTAGTAGTAAGGATTTGGATGCAAAATGAATTTCTATTTTGGTTGAAATGGTATCTTTGTCGCACTCATTTTACTTTGTTTATTATTTTGGGCATATTATCTATAACACTTTTTCTCCTGCCCATTGTTGTCCTTTATCTAATTGCCTGGGGTTACACATGTAAAAGAAAAGGGGAATTACCAACTTACCATAGCAGTCAGCCCTAACAGTATGTGTGTTTACATGCTCACACATAACCGGGTTAGGGTGAATAACCCAGTTAATGTGGAAATGTGTTTTTTTAAAAAGCTGTGTTACCCCCCTGTTTTCCTTATATACCTCCTCAGAAGGCCTTTTCATGCAGTCCCACTGTTTCTGTTATCAGTGCTATGCTGATGATACGCAGCTATACCTGTCATTCCCTCCAGAGGGCTACACAGTATCGGCTAGAACCTCTGCATCTGTCACTAATATTGCAACGTGGATGAAGGATCACCATCTCTAGCTCAACCTGGCAAAGCTCATCTGTCTATTCAGCCATCCATCTCTGTTCTGCTTGGTTCATTATCACTAACACCTGCCATGTTAGTATGCAACCTTGGGGTAGTAATTGATGACTAGCTGTCCTTCAAGGACCATGTTGCTGTTCTCTCGGTCTTGCAGATTCAGTCTGTACAATATCCACAAGAGTATGCAGTACAACTCCTACTCAAGGCTCAGGTCTTGTCATGGCTGGGCTACTGCAACTCTCTGCTGGCAGAAGCACCAGCATGTATCACCAAGCCGCTGCAAATGATTCAAAATGCAGTTGTAGGTCTGGAGTTCAACCAGTTGAGGTGTACACATGTCACTGCTATTCTGATCAATACACTGGCTTCCTGTAGTGGCATGAATAAAGTTCAAATCCTTGATGCTTGCTTAACAGAGTAGTCGGTTGTTCTGCACCTATGTATATGGGGACACGTGTGAGGTCCTATGCTCCTTCTCCTACTCAGATCTGCTGATTAATGGTGTCTGGTGATGCCACCTCTGCATGGTATCAAATCTCAGTCCAGACTTCATGTCCTGGTTGGTGGAATATGCTGCCCACCTCCATTTCAAACTCTTTGACTCCTTCAATTTGTTCAAGAAGTGTTTGCTTGGTGATTTTCTAAGTGATAGCTGTTATGTTTTGCATATTTTGGAATTATAACTAGCTTATATTTTGTTTTGAGCTATTCACTTGTGGAAGTCAATTTTGTACCCTTGTCCTGTAACACTTGTTCCACACAGTCTCTAGACTGGTGTTACTTGATTACGGTGACCTTTTTTTTTTTTTTTTTTTTTTTAAGTCACTTTGGATAAAAAAAGCATGTGCAATCAAATAAATGTAAATGTAGGTAATCTTTTGGATTTATCCTTTGTCAAAATTATTTGTTGTCATTGCACTACGCAGAAAAGAGTTAAACGTCGTCATTGGTCACTGTGAACACGAAAATAAACATGTGATTCCTGTGATCATTTCCTTGGGTTTTTTAACTCTGTTTACTCAAATGATTATTTATAGGTTTCTTTTACTGGATTACACGCATCATACTCTTCGGCTTGGCTGTGTGACTGAGCCCTGCAGAGGACCCTTGCCTTACACCTGGTACTGGTGGAATAATAGTAACGCACATATTTTTACTTCAAAAAGATAAGCATCGCATTAGGTTACTCGTTAACTTTAAAAAGTAACTGGACAACATAATGCACATTACTTTAACGGTTTACCCTACTGCTCTGAGTGTGTTTCTGAAGTTAGCACTGTACATTCAGCTTATCAATATAAATGTAGTGATTTATGAAATATTGAGACAGATTATTTCAGACAGGAGAAGGAATGATGAGATTGAACACTTGCCTCTGGAAATTTATTTTGTAGACACTTCTACCCATAACTGGTGAAAACGTAGACTGTGTGATCATAACATGACCATTATTTCCTAAACTACATATTATTAGAGCGTCGACTAATTTTATACATTAGGAAGTATCCTAATGCATCCTCTGTAACGCAGTGAGAAAATTAGATTTTATATTGTCCAAAACTAGAAAAAATCTTATTTTGCGTTGAAATGTGCAGAGCTTCTTCAGAATTCGGCAAGATTTCACTGATGTTATTTTTAACACTAGAATTATCAAAGCCTACAAAACACTCATAATCCCGGCCCACCTTAACTCCCTTCGCACCTCTCCGTCAGCGTCTTTTGTGTTGTAAATGTGTCGATCAACACAAGCAGCAAAGCAGCCTGTTATTCCATCCCCCAATCCACCGCTGCAGTTCATTTTGCAAAGAAGGTTCTCAGTGCTCAGTGTTTATCTTGGAGTGACGTGCTGGAGTTGTAGAGAGTAAATAATATATTGTCATTTGGAATACATACATGTGTGTTTCGTGTCTACAACAATCTATGTAAATACTTTGTTAAAACAGAAACATTTTTCATGTTTTAGTAATAATTGACAAAATGTAGACATGAAATGTATAATGTGTGAAGCCTGAAGTCCAAATATCAAATATACACTTTCACAAAAGGTAAAAGTATAACAAAACAAGTGCGCTTTTATTCAAGAATATAACTGCAGAAAAAGAACTCTTATAATCTGACCGCTTTGGTGGTGTAGTGGTAAGAATGTCTGACTCGTAATCAAGACATTAAGTAAGTCTGCTGAACTTCTGCTTCTACAAAACTCTTATTGTTTTAGTTAATAAAGAGGTTGTATAACACAGTAGGCCTTTTTTATTATTAATTAGCTGTCTATTTCCGATTGAACAGTCTGATTTAAATCATAATTTTGGTATATTGAAACCTGTGTTTTAAAACTTATGTCTGTAATGAATATATATGGAATAAACATAACTTAATTTTATAAAGATATAAATGGTAAAATGTTTGTATTTTAAAATGCTGAAGTTTGCTAACCTATGAAAAAAGAAAAATTCTGAGCGTTTCTGTCTTTACACACTAAATGTAGAAACAGAAATGCAAAATGTTTATTTAAATGAAGAAATGAGAAAAACTGAAAAAAAGTCTTAACTACTCAGGCTGGTGTATTTTGTACACCAATCTCAGTTGATTTTGTCCAGTGTCCTTTTACTTAAACCTACTGGCAGCATCCGCCATCTATCCTCAGCTTGATTAACTACAAGTTCAGTGTCGTAATGGTTTCCCTCCAACGTGCCCCCAGCCGGTTTTATGAGTGGATGCACAGTTGCAAGTTCCATATGGTGCATTTGGAACACTGTGCAGGTACTTACGTATATATGATAACAGTGAGATTTTTTTCTTGCAGTGACATTCAGCATTCAACAAATGAAATGAATTGTGATACATGTGCCAATTCTGAAGTGGATGAAAGTGTGACTGGTGATGAATGAGCACTAGAGAAGTGGATCAGGTTTATTTTCAGATAGTCCTAGACTGTGTAATACTATTCAGTAATATGGTATTAAGTTGCATTAAAAACAGGTAAAATTTAAGATTATTGCAGAATTTTATATTACAACCTCACAATGTGCATATACAGTGCATCCGGAAAGTATTCACAGCGCATCACTTTTTCCAAATTTTGTTATGTTACAGGTCATTATGGGGTGTTGTGTGTAGAATTCTGAGGAAAAAAATGAATTTAATCCATTTTGGAATAAGGCTGTAACATAACAAAATGTGGAAAAAGTGATGCACTGTGAATACTTTCCAGATGCACTGTACATAGCCATTTTAACACTGGTACATAATGTACACCATGAGAGTACTTATGAGACGAGAAATAGTGTGAGTAGTAAGGGTTAACATTATTGGAAAGCATTTTGAAACATTTTAATGTATGAAAGTGTTCTGTGAAAATGAACATTATTGTTGTTAAACAGATTTCATAAAGTACAGCTAGTAAAAATTCAAAATCATTTAGCAATTCCAGGTCTGTGTAATTATCAACCATTTGGATGTAGAGAAAAGCCAAGCAAAATGACACCTTTTATTGGCTAACTAAAAAGATTACAATATGCAAGCTTTCGAGGCAACTCAGGCCCCTTCTTCATCTTGCCTGAAGAAGGGGCCTGAGTTGCCTCAAAAGCTTGCATATTGTAATTTTTTTAGTTAGCCAATAAAAGGTGTCATTTTGCTTGGCTTTTCTCTACATTCATAATGGCTAACACGGTACAACACCCTAGTACTTTCAACCATTTGGAGAAATTATACCACCTTACATTTTATGCAAGGATAGCAGGATATCTCCAAGAATATTTTGACCAATTACATAATTGTGAACCGCAAACTGAATCACATCAGAAATCATTCATACATAAAAAAAACTGATGAAAATCTAGTGATTGATGGGTAAAAATCAATATTTTATTAATACCTACACTTCAAAATGTAAACACCCAAAAAATCTGACTCGGTTTTAATCATTTATGATAAATATTGTGCTGATACTCTTTCCATGGGCTATCCAAGAGAATAAAATGAATGAAATATATATAAGGTAAGTAAATGGGTTTTGAAATTATGTGAATTTCTGTGGGAAGCAGGGGCTTGTTTTGGTGCATTCAACCATTTTGTTTTGTACATGTAATGGACATAAAACTGATTTTAGGGTTGGACATGGGGTTTTGCAAGTGCTTTATCTCAAACATTTGAACTTCCTTTTTAAAATATCCCAGCCTTTGTCTAAAGAGGAAACCCTTATGTTTGTCTTCCCTGATCCTAATGTGGCCCATTTTTGTGTGTGTTTATTATTAATTGAAAATGTATTGTTTATATACAGATTGGTTTCTATTTTTTATACTTTGTTAAATCTGTATTTGTAATAACCACATTTTCTTGTAGAGTATAATAAGTTGTAAGATGCCCTTATTTTGTTTAGGAAACAGTCTGAGGACATGAAGGAAAATATTTTAAGCAACCTCGATTATGTTCACAATCAGATAAACAGACTCACTGAAGATGTTAAGAATAAAATTCTCAAGATTTCTGAAGAAGTGGAAACAAAGGTAAATTGAAAACTGCCCAGACATTTTAGTTACTGTTTTTCCAAATTAGCAGTGGACATAGAACGTTGTGGGATAACTAAAGAGTTACAGAAGTTGTTTAACTCTAAAGCGTGTCATTGAATGGACTATACCATCTGTATCTCTAGAGTACTAAATAAATATCATAGACGGAAGAATCCAGAGTTAGGGAATGGAAATTGCACAAAATGGGATGTGGTAGCTTGCCTCATTATAGGTTATGCTTTTTTTTTTTTATTTATGATCAAGATTCCTTGTCAATACCACATTTTTTTTTTATGCCGCCACCCCAAATTGACTAGTATACAAGTCGATTCCCACTGCCTACTCAATTTCATCCAACTTGAGGCTCTTTACATCACTACATTTACTGCTGTTGCCAAGGAAATGTTTTTGTTCAGTACCTAAATAGATATTCAGGAGATTTGTTTTACTAATTGTGCTACATGTTTTCATCTTACATCAGGTGATTGTTGGTTTTTTTTTTGTTTGCTTTTAAATATTTTGTCATCCTGCTGTTTAGGTTTCTAATGCAATGACCGATGAGATTTGTCGTCTTTTTGTTTTGGTTGAAGAATTCCATGGAGATTTTTACCCATCACCCCAAGTGTTAAAAGCATACAAGAATGTAAGTCTTCAAAGAAAAAACAAAATACAAATAAAAAAATGCTATAAGTGACCATATATGCATATTACAATCTATCTTATTCTGTCATTTATACAGGACATCAACAGACACATTGAGGAAGGCATGGGGAGGAATCTGACTGACCGATGTAGCAATGCAATACATGCAACAGTTCAGAGTGCCAAGCTGGACATGATGGGTATTATGAGACTGTTATATATTTGCATGATCAATGATTCTTTTTATAGTTACCATTCATCCTTTAGTGCATAGCCAAAAATTGTTGGAAGTTTATTTTTACTGGTTGGCATCTGAAGTACAGCAGGGATCATAAAGTAATTTTGCTGTAAATCTGCAGTGTGGTAGAATGATGAATATCTTTTTTTTTTTTTTTTTCCTTTTAAAGTTTTTTTTCTTTAAACCTAGAGGTACTGATTAATCTCCTTTAACATTTGTGGTTAAAGATTACAAATTTATGCCTAAATGCATTAATTTAATGCAGTTAATTTGACCGCACTTCAGTTAATGAAGCAGTGCCAAATGAATCCAAGTCTATTACTAACGTTTGATGGTTACCTGTGTTTCTTGATAATGGTGTTTATCCACCTATACGAGCAGAGTTGCCACTCATCTCTTTTAATATTGGATCATCCCGCGTTGAAACATAAAATGCAGTGTACCATTATTGAATCAATAAGGGACACAATTTGACCAGTATTTTCATGCACATCGTTTCATATATACACTAGCTTTTTAACACTAGAATCGATGAAGCCTACAAAAAAGTTGAAATCTCAGGCCACCTTAAATTCCTTCTCACCTCTCCATTATCATGTTTAGTTTTGCAAATGTGTCAAGCAGCACGCAACCTTCTATCCCATCCCCCACACCGCCGCAGCTCAAGTCGGACAAAAAATTCTCCCAGCTCAGGTCTGTTTATCTGGGTGTGAGTTGCCTGGGGTTGTATAGGGTAAATAATATATTGCTATTTGGAACACATGCATTTCATGTGTGTTCTGTGTCTACAGTGATCTGGGTAAATGTAGGATGACAGGAAATGCGAGGTAAGAAATGTTGAACACATAGCTAAAAACAAACTTTTTTCATTTTATAGTACTAATGACAAAATTTTGACATGAAGTGTAGCATGTGTGAAGACTGAAGTCCAAATATCAAATAAACACTTTCACAAAAGGTACAAGTATAACAAAACAAGTGCAGTTTTATTCAAGAATATAACTGAAGAAAAAGAAATCTGGTTAGGGTACAATGCTGACGTGACCATTTGGGTGGTGCAGAGGTAAGAACTGCCACTCATAACCAAGAGGTTGTGGGTTCAATTCTGGGCCACTGACACTGCTGTTTTCAAATAATGACGTTCTATAACAGAGGTGAAATCAGATGAGGATGAGGGTTCTATATCGGAGAAAGAGAACAGAAGCCCTTCCCGCCGGAAATGTTCACTCACACATAAGAACAATGCTGCTGTAACAGGCGTAAAGGTGAAAGATGACACCGATTGAATGCAGCAATAGGTTGGGCGTCATCCTGCCGATGAATCTACCACACATGTCCTTCAATGAAACAGCAGGGCCTCAAGAGCTCGCCAAGGTACCGTGCAAATTTGCATTTGCGATTATGTTTCTTGATGGTCTTTATATGAAAAACATTTACATGGTACTTCTATACATTCCACATTGAATGTTGCTTACCTATATTTATTTACTTCCTAAGGTGTAAAGTCAAAGTACAGGTGCCATCTTTCGCCTTTACTGCGTTGTTCTTATGTGTGAGTGGACATTTCTTGCGGGGAGGGCTTCTGTTCTCTTTCTCCAATGTAGAACCCTCATCGGAGTTCACATCTGTTATAGCATGTCTTTTATTTAAAAACAGCAGTGTCTGATCAGGGGAAGTGTGAATGTGACTAAGAGAATAAAACTGAATTTAAAAAAAAAAAAAAAAAAAAGGCTAACCTTTACAAGTACCATAAATTTACACTGGTTGTTACAGACTCAAATCAAATGTATGTTTTTATTCTATAATAGTAACAATAAGAGCAGTTCACTTCTCAAAATGGTAAATCTAGGAAGCGCCCAGAATCGAACCCACACCCTCTTGACTATGAGTCAGCAGTTCTTACCCTGCACCACCCAAGCAGTTGTGTCAGCATCGTACCCTAACCTGATTTCTTTTTCTTTCGCCAATGAAATGTAAGAGACTGCTGAAGTATACATCTTAGTGTATGGCAGAATGCCCTGAAACAGCATGGTGCAGGTGCTACCCATGTTCGAGCAGCTAAAGAGCAGATGACACAGAGTGGAATCACTTGATTCTTTATATCTCACTTATGCCTCACTCAGACTTCCCCAATGCAGACATGGTATGTTGTTGTTGCTTGTGTATTACCTCCTGTTGCCAAAATTGTAATCTACATAGCCTGTATTATACTGTAACCAATACAACTAGGCAACAATCAGTGCAAATTGATCATGCTAATATTTCCTACCATCTTCGCTGAAGGTTAAAATATTTTCTAATTCATTAATGATCTGTTCTACTATAGTGTACAATTTAAAATTTCTAAATAAATAACCGTGTCAAATACACATTATTTTTTTTTTCAGCCTGCTCTTTGCTATTTAAAAGCCTAACCTCTACACATTTTCAATCTATTTAATGAGTCCTCTTCTCCAGGTAAAGGCTGCAGAATTGACTCGAGTGTATGACACAGTTAAGCACAACCCAAGCTATAACCATTCTTAATTGTGCAAAAAAAGCTGAACTAGGATTTTTTGTTTCAGTTTATTAATATTTAATTGTTTGAGTAACTGTTAGTATTTCTGGTATGTTGCCTTGCAACGTAGCAGTTCGAACTATATGTATTAATTTTCCTGAATATTGTAGCAACTCCTGAGGGTTGGTGGAGTTGTTTGGTGGGATTGTTTCTATTACATAAAACTTTTCAATAAACTAACTGAAATAATTTAATATGCACAAGCAAGCAATTATTAAAACTGCTTTTATTAGAAATTAATCAGTTATTTCTGTTTTATAAAAAAATTAATATGCTTGAAGGAAAAATGATAAATTGTGATTAATATGCAGTTAATTTTTATTAAAAATTGTAATTGTTTGATTAATGCAAATGTTTAGCCAAACAGTAGCCCAAATTAAAACTGTAAATGTTTCTCATATTAGAGAGGAAAAATACAGGAGCCTAAGGCCGGGTTTATACTACATGCGACGTGTGCACCTGCGGTCACTGCTGCTATGCAAGCAGTGTACTGTTTATACTTGCATGCATACTTTATTCAAATCTGGAGGATTCCACCAGGTGGCAGTGCGAGATCTTATCATGGTGAGAAAACAACATTCAGTTTCGCTGTTTTGTGAATCGCCCGAAACATCTTGACACAGTATTTCTGAAAAGGATGTTTAATGATTACATCCAACAATCCAGAGACGTTCCCATTCCAACAAGCATCAGGCGTGAGGCAGAAACAATCCCTGGACAGGACATCCGCTCATCACAAGATGAATGCAAGCACACACATACATTAGCATCATTTTAGCATCACCAGATCCCCAAACCTTGATGTCCTTGGAAGGAAACCGGAGTACACTGTAGAAACCCACCAGGAAAACATGCAAACTGCAGGCAGGGAACAACACCAGGGATGTGACTCCCTGCTGTGAGATACCAGCGCTAACGCTCCACCACTGTGCCACCCCACGTGTATAATTTATTAATAGTACTAATTATTTAAATGAAGTTAACGATTTATCTGTAAAATATAACACATTTCATCATGGAGCGATATCAAGTATAAATTTAAGGTTTCTAAATGTGCAGAGAGCAGAGACTAACATAAATTGAATGTGCTCTCTGTGGCATTTGCTGCCTGCCACTGTTGTCTGTGCAGGAAGAAGCCCCAGAAGCACGTAGTGATTAATCTTAGAGTTTGTCATTAAAGTTAAAGTGTAAATTTCAAGATCAAAGTAGAAATTTCCAATTGAATCACAAAATAGAGCTTTTTTTTATCTTTACTGTGTCCCTAATTTTTTTTTTCTCTGTGGCTCAAGTATGCAGCCATATATTTTGATACTGTTGCGAAAGTGCAAAAAAAAAAAGACAGCACAGAAGACGATGAGGAATATACGATGCTTGTATTGCTTATGCATGAAATAGATAAAGAAAAGCACCATGAACATATTCATATGTCAGCATTTAAGTTTGATGATTTGCTTCACCACATCAAACCATTCATCAAACATTGAAGCACGCACATTGATCCTGTAGGATCTTGAAAGCGGCTTGCTATCACATGTTTAATAATAAATAAAGACTCTGATGTCACATTCCAACTTTTCTCTCTGAAATACATACTGTAATAACTTTAGGACAATCCATTTCATCGGTAGAAGTAAGCATTTTTCTAGTTAATTCATGTGCTATCTCATTTAACTCCATCTTCTGCACTGACATATTGAATTAGGCAAGAGCAATCTACAGAAGACAGTTCACCAATCAAAACACAGTATGTGTTAGCGCCCATCCTGTCAACTGTGACTAGTGAAAGTCACTGTTTTATTTCAAGTCGTATTTCATGATGCATTTGGAGGAAATATTACGGACAAAATTAAATAAGTAACAAATTTGTGACACGTTTATGCTCACATTTCGCAATACCTTTATTTATTTGTGCATTTATTATATTAAAGTCTACAAACATTTAAAGGAAAAAAATCAAAGCCCTGTGAAATGTTTACAAACTGCCAGGGGCTCTGCATTTTTTACCACGCTAACAGCAGGTGTAATGCCGAATTTGACTCTTGATAGGTGGTCAACCCATCGCAGAGAACAAGGGCACCAAAAAAAAAACAACTTTCACTTGGTTGTACTTTTAAATCACCCTTAAAATAAAATTTTTATCAGGGGTGGGAGTTAATTTGTTTTCAATCCTATTATTGTAAAAATTGAAACTACTTGTATGGAAAGTTGTGTGATTACATTAAAATCAATAAAATTAAAAAAAATTTTTTTTTTTTAATTTTATTGATTTTAATGTAAAATATTATTAATCATTAGATATGAGTGCTGTGCCCTCTAGTGACTGGTGATGTAGCATCTTTGCATACCATTTAGGGGTTTAATGATATAAAATGTTGCTATGAAGCAAACAATTTTTTACGCAAATACAGTAGACTATGTACATGACAATTCTTTATTCTCTACTTTACAGTTTAACACTTTTTAAAAGACATTTTACTGCAAAAGTACACTTTTGTGGTTGGAAGCATCAGTGTGTGGGTGGATGCATCCAAAGATCATTACAGCATATAACAATGCATTACAAATGCATATGGATGTGTAAATATAGATAAAAGATTAAAAAGGTAACTGTTTCACTATTGACAACTGGTCCATGCTGTGGTTGGTGTGGCTGCCCAACAGTTTTAGGAGATTGGGTTGCAATCCCAGTTTTCTGATCCTCTGTGTAATTTGCATAATCTCTCCATGCCCTGTGTTGGAATTGTGCCCAGTGCAGAGGTAACAGCTGAAACAAATACACATGTATACAGCATTCAAACTTTACAAAACACAATCTAGATGCATACAGGTAAGAAGCTCAACAAGCAACTCTTCTATGCCTGTTATACTGGAATAATTTTTTCTTCCGTGAAGAGTAACAAATCGGTGAATAGCAGAATCCAATCAGGAGACAAGGGCTACGAAATAAGTAAGAACTAATAAGAATGCAATTAACTATCATTTCAAGAAAACTCTGTTTTTGCCTGTTCAGATTACAGTACTTTTTAAAATGCTGTCAGTATCTGGCAGTGGAGAGCGTACTAGTGTGGACAAATGGAAAAAAAACGAGACAAATCTGTGTCTTTAAACGAAAATGTGGTAGTGTGGAGAGGACCTAAATCAGTTATGTTTAATGATATAAAGCCTTTAAACTACAGGGTCTGTGCCAAACAGCTCTCTAATGTGATTGGTAGAATAAGAAAATGACATTCAACGGGACGGTCTTTCAGTGTTTCTTCCATAAAGTGGTGGTTCATAATGCAGGGAAGCCTGTTGACATGATCAGGAGCATAAAACACAGTCGCCAGACTAAAGAGATCTAAATTATCAAATTTACTTAAAACAGATAAAATGCTGATCTCGGGATATACATCCCTTCCTGTGGTTTAGTCCGAGTTTCTAATGTTCTGTTTTCATTTTTGTTTTAGAATCCCTGAAACCTTTGCTACCACCTAGTGCCTGGAGTCAAGTACACACCCTCATCCCATGCTGGAATTTTGACCTAAGCTATAGCTTAAATTGTTCCCATCTGTGTGCAGATTTCCAAGAAGATATTGAGTTTAAGTTCTCTCTTGGTTGGACTTCATTAGTTAATCGCTTTTTAGGACCTCAAAATGCACGTAAAGCATTACAGGTAAATTGACCACATTTTTTCAGATTACCACCCTTACAGTTTTTATCAGACTGCTGTTTGTTTTTTGCCCTGGCATTCCATTCTGGCAGTGTTGGCCTACCCAGTCATAGTACGTAGTATAGAGCTTTATCAGGAGGTCTGTAAATGAAATGATGATGAGAAACTAGTGGACAGGAATGCTGTTAGGCTTTGGCTCTGGCTCCCAGTCACCTTGTAATATAATAAGCCAGTCCAGAAAATGGAAGATGTACAGTATCTGATACTGTTGTCTATATTTGCAGATTTCTCAGACACTGGCATCAACACCTATCACCTCCAGCCTTCCATCTTTACCTCCAGAAAATGCCACTCAGGAAGAACTTGTAGTTTCAGTGGTAACAGGCCTAGCGTCACTCACATCAAGAACTTCAATGACTGTCATCATAGTTGGTGGTGTGGTAAGTAAACATCATCTTTATAAGAGAAGTGGAGTCAAGTTGATTTTAGTAGATATGCCTCATAGTTTTAGTCGAGTATTAAGATTTCTGTCTTCACAAATAGAAATCTTCATAGACTCAGGATTAGACAAATTTGGATTGTGACAGAAAAGCAAGAATGAATAAACATTTTCATTGCCAAGGAGTGCTTGTTGCTGACACTAAAGTTCAGTTTGTGAGTAGATACTTACCTTTTCTTTATTCGGTTCCATTATAGGTCTGGAGGACAGTGGGATGGAGGGCCATTGCACTTTCTGTTGGCTTGTATGGATTGGTTTATCTGTATGAAAGATTGACTTGGACAACCAAAGCCAAGGAAAGGGCACTTAAACGACAACTTGTAGACTACTTAACAGAGAAGCTGCAGATGATTGTTGGCTTCACAAGTGCAAACTGCAGTCATCAGGTTCAGCAGTAAGTTAAAAATCATGATTGATGGGTTAGTGACGCTAGTATAAAACCAGTGGATGATAAATGGAGAACACATACAGTAAGACAACGAAGACCTCCATCTACAGAACTAAAACATCTCATCTTGTTTTTTTTCCTGCTTGTTTGTGATGTTTTGTAAACTACATTAATTTACATTATTTAGGGACTTGGCCACCACGTTTGCCCAGCTTTGCCAGCAAGTGGACCTAACTGAGAAAAATTTGGAAAAAGAAATAGGGAGGCTATCCCAAGTGATTGAGCAGCTGCATGATTTGGAAAAGCATTCTGACACCTTAAGGTGGGTATAGACATTAAGAGACTCCTAAAGGTGGGCCAAGCACAATCCAGGTGTGGAATTGTCTGTCCTGGTAAAGTTTATATAGAGAGTATGAATGCTCAGTCATCCCTGTTTGGTTAGCCGGCATGTAAGCGGCCCAGATGTCTCATTCAGACCATTTTTAAAAACTTCCTGTTTGAGTCGATTGAGGGCCTTGTTCCATATTCACCAAACCTACAATCCAGGAGCCCAAATTTAATGCGAATGCTTTTGTGTGTAACTGCTGGCTTGAAGCTCCGTCGGTGCTCTCGAGGGGATCAGTCTGTCCCGTTAGACTACTGCCCTCATTCATTGTGATGCTGTCCCATTTTCTTCTTAGTTTTACATCCGCTGCTGTGAGTATTGGTACCCTTCCACTGACTTTTAAAAAAGAAACAATTTTCTGTGAAAGAAGTTAAAACCAAGTAAAGTGATTGGCATCCGCTATTTTTTTTTTTTATTCCATACTGTGTTGAGTAGATATTTGTTTTGATTTAGGACTTAACATAGTGATAACAAAATGGCCTGGACAGAATTAACTGAATATTGTGTAGCACATCCTTTTGATGTAATAACTTCAATCAAGGGCTTTCTTTAGCCCTGAACGAGACTTCTGCACCTCTCGACTGACTGCTTGGCCAACCCATTTTTGAGCAAACTGCTCGGGTTCTCGAGTTTGATGGTTTCCTTCTCCTAAATGTGAGCTTCACTTCTTTCCATAGATGTTCAGAGCAATGCAATGTTTTCTTTTCAATCATCTCCTAATGCTCTTAGATGTAGGTATACTGTATTTTGGGTCATTATCATGCTGGAGGACCGGTGACCTGTGCTTAACTCGGAGCTTTCTGACACTAGTCAGTATGCTTTGCTCCAGAATGCCTTTGGAATCTTGTGATCTTGTTGAGTTCAACACAGGTTCAAGGAACCTGGGGCTCGCAAAAGGCAGCACAGCATCCCCATAATCCTAACGAGCCTCCTCCATGTTTCACTTTTAAGTGTGGTTTTATCTTTTGTGAACATAGAGATTAGCAAAAAGCTCTAAACGAATTTCATCGGCCTAAAGGACATTTTCCCAGAAGGACTGGGGCTTCTCAACTTGTATTTTAGCAAACTCCAGCCAGACATTTTTGTCTTTCAGAAGTGGGGTCTTCTACCATGCAGCCCACTTTCATTGAGACAGTGACCTTGATCTTAATGGTGTGCCTGAATCTATTATTGACATTTTCCTCTGTTCTTTCTCTCCCATTTGAACTGTCCCTCTGCTTGATAACATTAGCTCCACTGATCACAGGCACATGAACCACTTCAGAGATGGTCTTGTAGCCTTTACATTGGCTGTTGCTTTCATCCATTCCTACTCGGACACCTCTCTGCTTTCCCTTCACTGGTCCACGTTCAGTGGGATTCACACGATGACACAGCGGAGCAAGAAAGATTGAGGACACCAGTCCTATTAATTTGTAATGATATCTCAAACAGACCAATTACTCAATCTAATTAGGCCTTTTAACTTCCATGCCGGTGACGTCCTAGATCAAAAGCAAAGTGTCCGCACTATGGAATAAGGAATGGTGGATGCCAATTACTTTTATCAGTTTGAGCTTCAGTTTCACAGAAGATTGCGATTTTGTTTTTTTAAGTAGTGATAGAGTACCAATGTTGTTGTAAGCAAAAAATAAAAAAAAGGTTGATTACTACCCAGTAAGGGATGGCATCAGTGTAACTGTAAAGTTCAATTTAAAAGAAATCTAAACTACTGGCTGCCTGGAGATTGTCAGACGGGCCGAGCTCTTTTCCTGCAGTCTTCTGTCTCCAGTTCTAATATTTTTTTTTTGTTTATTTCCAGATCTAAAGCAGCTGGACTTGAAGCTGAGCTGGACAATTTTATAAAACAGTATTTGTAGTTGCCTCACTAAAGTGTTTTTTTTTTTTTTTTTGAGAACTAAAAATTCTTCAGCAAAATGTACAACACAAACTTAACATTTCTAAGTAAATTTTTATACCTGCTAAAATATTAAAGCTGAAGAACTTTAATGGAGGAATTCTGTTTCTACCTGTTGTTTGATATATTTAGAGGAATATTCGAAAATTGCAGTGTACATTACAGTCCATGTAACTGGCAACAGAAGCAGAATCCTACAGGCCTTTGGGTTTTTTTTTTTTCCTTCTGCTAAAAATGAACTGGGGATTTCTTATTCATGAATAGGTGCAGAATGCAAAGTGTTAAAATTAGCTGCTGTGCTCCAAAATGTTATCAATAACTGTATGCACCTTTGCCCTCTTAACTGATAAAGAAATATCAAGTATGAGGATAAAATGAAAAAGTAAAGGCAGCTTAACACTGCCTGAGCACCTTTTGAAGTTGATCATGCCTACTACACCATTTGTCACTTCTAAATGTGCCAGGGCTGTAAAGGTAAACCCCATGTTGATGACTGCCCTTTATTGTCAAAATGTAATTGTCACATCTGTCACTGATCTGCAATTTTCCTTTCAGTAAAATCACACAATTTTATAAATATAAAGAAGTGCACAAGTTAAAAGAAACACGCACATATGGGTGCCATGGCATAAAAGTGATAGAAGAAGGGCATTTCAAGCATATCCACAAGTTGAAGTGTTTAGCAATGGTGAGACTGTACCAGGAGACGGAACACAACTTGTCTGATCTGCTTCCATAAGGACGCTTTATAAATGCATGTTAACCTGGGAATTTTCAGCAAAGTTTGCCCCAGCAGTTTCCCAGGTCAGCACATAGTAGTGTTAACTGCCCATTGGGGTATATGGGTGGCATTACTGAACAAAACAACTGGTCCTTGTGTGCCTTCACTGGTAAACCAAAACACCTGAGCAACTGGCTTGACTGGTTAGTAAAACTTCACAAATTACTAAAGCTCCTGCATTTTGAAACACTGTTGGGCACCCCCACCCTAGACAAAAAATTAAACCAAACCTTAGCACACTCTGCAGCAGCAAGTGGGCGTTGTGTGGTTGTGCTCTGCCAGTTGAGGTGCACTGGTAACCCTGAGGGAGACGAGCACTCAGAGGATGTCGGCTTCTGGTACAGCATTTCCCATCCTTGCCACTAATTTTTATTTAGCTTGGCATGTAAATGTCAGCAGGTCTTTGAGTACACACAGATTCCACTATTTGATCAGCGATGCAAACCTCAAAACCATACAGTCTGTGGTACAGGACCTTGGCCACTGCATTGTGTGAATGAACAAATCCTAGTGAATTCTTGTGATGATAAACTGGAGGGTTTCCTGGATCGTGTGGGGAGAAGCAGTTGTGTGACACAATGTAGCATCCTGACCCCTATGTTGAAGAAACAAAATTCATACCCAGCAGATAGTAGTCATAGCCAAGTAAACAAGAGTCTGTGTGGTCCTCACAAAAGGTCCCTTTGTCACTATGGTACCCTGCTGTGGGAACTGGCCATTGTCGCACCACCGCACACTACTCCTAACCACATTAACTGAGGTCATCCCCAGCAGGCAGATAAAGTGGTGGTGGCATTACATAATCACTTGACGTCAGTCCCAGGGTGGTACAGGAGCACCCCTGGCACAAAGCTGTTTGCTGACCTCACTAAAATGTGAACTGAGAGCACCATATAAATGGGGATTTGGTAACCTGCTCTACTTGTGGCATGAAACACTCAAATCAAGCAGCGTGAAATAATTTTTTTTTTTTTTGCAGTTGTGCACATCTGTCAGAACAGCCTGCCAGTTTTCATTCATGTCTGTGTTCAGAATCAGTGGAGCACATCACACTTGTTTGTTAGCAGTTTCTGTGGTCCACTGTTCATTGAAGACCACTCCAAAAAGCTTCTGAGAATCGGCTCTCAGTGCTGCCTTTTTTTTAATTATTATTATTATTCCTTTTTTAATGTGACAGTAACACCTGCCAACACCTCAGACTGCTGCTTTATGGATTGCCTTGCATTGGGAGTGACAGTGATACTCACCTTTAAAATGGCACTGCCATCTTTGGCAATTGTGCACAAGCTGCTTCATATCCAAGGGTCTCCTCATTAGGTAACTTCCCCTTTTTAAGGTGCCTTTAATTTTTGACTTGTCCTCATACTTGTTAACTGGTTAATCTTGAGCACCTCGCTGAAAACACTGGATTTTGCTTTCAATGTCAGGCAGCATTCCTATTTATCAACGGTCTTCTAGCTGGAGCACTGCTGCACTCCGGAGGGGCAATCTTGGCACTGAGGTGGTGTTCTTTTGGCATACAACACAGGCCATCTGTAATTTCTGAGCAGGTTACATCTCTGATTTCTTCCAAACCATTTTTTTTTTAAAATTAACAACATGGACATAAGAGACTGAGGACCCCTCATCGCTCGGGTGTTTTTGTTTCCAAAACGTATTAAGTGGTTGTTTTTACTAATAATGAGCAGGCATGCTGATGACAATGACATTAATTGAACTTGAAACAAACAGAAGTGAACTTAAATTAATGAACAATCGCTAACTTGATTTACACAGCGGCCAAAGAGCTGGAGCGACCCTGTGGCTCTTAATCTGGAAAAATAAAAGGCCTGTAGGCGTCAGTGCGGCCCTCCTGGATCAGAACTGCCCACACCTACTAAAAACTGTATGGGGGTCCTTAGTAAAGCTTTGAACAGAACAGGTTTATTACTTTTGTAAGGCAGAGCGCCCCTTGTAAACCAGTGTTTGATAGTAAGACTGTCACTTGTTTGAATATATTTAAGAATAAAATGTAATTTATTTGATTAACTCGAGTTCTGGTTTTTTGCTTGTATGTTTCATTCTTGGGAGTTCACCACCTAACCCAGTAAGATGAGCTGTGAAAGCAACTCGCATCTGGTTTTCTCAAATTAAGTTCTGCTTACTTTCTGTGAAATCCAAATAGAAACACATTTTAAAATGACACGCTCATTCAGTGGCAGCCACTGATGCTCAGATTTATAACTTTGGGTTATGCTTTTTTAAAATGAACACACTGATTTATAAAGAAGCCAACAAAAGGGTTCACACAAGCTGTACACTCCAAAGGGAAATCGAATATTTAAAGACGGCAAGCCATTTTGTTGAAAACCACAGAACACAAGAGTCTTGGTTAAAAGCTTTTTTTTATTGGTTACAATATCAATTCATGGCAACATCAGTTTCACCGAGCCACTGTACAAATACAAAGAAAAAATATTGTGTGAAAAAGGACTATAAACAAAATTCTCATAGCAAGTGATTATTATAGTTTCACACATTAGCACTGTAAGAGAAAACGCATGGCACATAGTCCCTGGTTCCGACTGGCTCAAGAACTGAAAACTTAAGACATTTTGTTGGAATACATACAAGAGCCGTAAGGCAGTGCATTATTACTAAAAATCAGTGTCAATGCGGTGGTAACAAAACGTAACACTAGTAATGGCAAGTTGAGCCAGGACAAACAGTTCCCCCCTCAAAGTTTCTGCCCTCCTCAGTTTTCCTCGGCTGGTGAATGCCGTTAATGCTTAGTACCAATTCATCGGATGTAATCAACCAACAAGAAAAAACGTATTTTCTCATGGAATTAAATATTAAGAGGCCTACAGCTCAATTCATTAAGTGTAATGCCCATTTATTTATTTTTATTTTGCAAAAACAAAAATGCCTTTTTACTGGGGAGGAGGAATACTAATATACAAGATTTGGGTAGTTTAAATGTTACTAAACTTTGAGAGTGCAAGTCCCAGCTCAAAAACAGTAAGAAAATTAAAATGCTCTGTGTACTGTACAGGCACAGTTAATGTGATATTTTTATTTCATATTAATTGTTAATACTGTTGCAATTTACACAGAAACACTGCAGTAATTGCCTGCCTGGTATTTTACAATAAAAGACGTCTCCTTTTATCCGGAGGGATCATGGCATTTCCAAAATGGCTCACTGCTCAGGGAGTAATCGTAATAGCATAGCGCTTGGTATGGAACTAAACAGACGTTCGGACACAAAGGAAGTTCAGAAAAGCTACTCTTTTGGAATAGAATATTGGAATGCCTTCAGACGTACTGTCACATCCATTTAAGAAGTGAAAACAAAAAACAGAAAGAAGGGGGGAAAGAAAAAGAAAAAAAGACTCCTTGTCTTCAAACTGGCCTGATAAAAATTTGAAAAAGGTAAAACCCAAAATAATAATAATAAAAAAAAAATAAAAAACTTAAACAACAAAAAGCCCACATGCTCACACTCAGAAGATGAGGGGTCCTGCTGGGTTTGGCGATGTTAGTTAAAAGGCATACGCTTGTCGTTATTTTCAAGAGGACTGGCATTCACAATAAGCACCAAGCAGAAATTCAGAGAAATGGGCACTCGCTCTTTAGGCACCAGTGTTAGGCATCTCATGAAACGTTCAGGCATTTGAATCCTTTACTTTCGATAAATATTATTTGGGAACTGGTGTTAGTACTTCTGCTGTTTCCTTTGTATGTAATCAACAGCAAAAAAAAAATAATTAAAAAAATAAAATAAAAATACAACACAGGTTTAATCAAATGTGACACAGAATGAGGATTTTTAAAGAGCTAGTGTGATTGGTGTTTGGGGCATTTTGGCACAAATTATAGATAAAGCAAAACAAAGCATGTACTTTGACCACACGTTACAGTAAGAGTTCTTTCAACACTAATACTTGTCTCAATACACTATACAGCACTGGTAAAGATCTTTCTGGTAACCACATTCTATTGTCAAAATATGTATACGTATACATGTTTGGGGGGGGAAAAAAATAGTACTGGGTGGGTGAGGCTAAAATTCACAACTCAAACTAACAGTTCACTACATGTTCTTTAAAATTATTTGTATAGAACCAATAAATACAATAAAACATTTTAGTAGTAACTGAAGAAAGTAACCCATCTATTCAAGTTGATAGAATAATTTACAGAAAATGTGGCCTGAATGAACATAAAGAGCTGTGTATAGAATTCATTCAGCATCGGAAAAGCAAAACAACGTACTGCATATCATCGTCTTCATTTACTCGGCTTTAACTTGCAAATCTGTTGGATGCCTCTCAAAGATGTTCACTTAGTGTTTCGTTTTTGTTTTGGTCACCTTTTTTTTTATTTTACTCATTTTACCCACACCGATCTCCATTTTCACCATTGGCACCTTTCACATTAGGAATTTAATTACTGAGCGCATTGGCACTTCATTCAATGATGGCAGCAGAAGACGTTTGTTTGGGAAGAGCACATGAAGTACGAGACAAGAAAGCAGAGTTGTCTTCTCGTCGTCGCTCTGCCACTGGAAGGACATGGTGGACCCCGCGCACAAGCACTCGTGCACAGATCACAGGCACCGCTGCACGCATTTCATTTTTTATTGCAGCATTCTTCTTGTAAGTAAGCCCCCTTTATGTTGTACTCATTGGATGCACAAAATAAAAACAGGAAATGGAATGTCTGTGTGTGTGTGTGTGTCAGAGAACAAAAATCACCCAGCACCCTCAACAAATGGGTTCAAATACACCAATGTGGGCTCAAACTCAACGAGACGATACTGAAAATGAACGTTACGCACAACGTGCACCGAATCCAGAAGGATGTAAATCCAGTGCCCCTTCTGCTGCCATCACTCCCCCTCCGATGACAATACTGTAAAGTGATCACAGATTCGAGTAAACCAGCACTTCAGAAGCAGATGCCGTGAAAGGAGTCTTTCAAAAGTGCCATTCAACTTGTTATAAAAGTCTGTCTGGAGCTGCATTGTGGTTAAAAAAAGTTTCTCTCTTTGAGACTAATAAATGGAAAATTAACTAAAACTCGAACAATGGCTAGAATGGGAGAATTTTAAATAATACTGATACAGATCAATCACCCAAGAGGCACCACCAGATTTGGCTTTAAAGCAGATATTAAACCAAAGAAGCTCAAAATAATGAACATGAATGAAACTAAGGCTAATCTTTACCCAAGATTAGTAATTTTTAAGAAATTGTTTAACAGTAATCATCCACAACCAAAGTGTGATGTCTCAAGTCAAATACAAGCTAAAAATGTTTCATTAAAAAAATGCATAAAATTCTTTTCTTTTTACATACAAACAAATGTAAAATGATTGGCTGCTGTTATGTGTACATTCAGTTATGTACAAACAAAACAAAAAAAGTTAGATATTTAGCAGGCGAGCAGAAATAAGAACTCTCAGACCAATCTCTAGGGTAGGGGAGGGGGCGCAATAAAAAGGAACTGATTGGGATTCCAACAAAACAGAAATAATAGAAAATATTTATAACAATAACTGGCTCCTAGCTTCTCGGTCACCACGGTAACATGCTAGCCCCTGTCAAAAGTCAGAGGTTTGCCAGGGTACATTTTCATTTCTTCATTTGACTGGACTATTTACTGAAAGCTCTGTGTAGTAAGTGAATAGAAAAAACTTCACCTGGAAATACAAGGTAGAAAGAATGTTACTTTCTCACAGCTGTAGGGCTGCAGCATTGTCTCCCCGATCTCAGTGGAGGATACGCAGGTAACCTTTTGCTCTCCACTCTTAGTTAATTCCAGATTCTAAGGAAACTGTCCCAAGATCCAGTGGCTATAGCCATACCATCATTAGTAACTCCTAAACAGCTCACACGGTTGTCGTGGCCAGCTAGAACTCCTACAAGAACAAGAAGTCAAAAGTCAGAAACTCATCTGAAGTCCTATGCACGATGGACAACTGGCTAGGGAATGAGGCTGGGCTGGACTGGACTTACCTGCACGCTCTCCCTTCAAAGTGTCCCACACATTGCAGTTGAAGTCATCATAGCCAGCCAGCAAGAGTCGGCCACTCTTCGAGAACGCTACTGAAGTGATGCCACAGATGATGTTGTCGTGCGAGTACATCATCAGTTCTTGGTCAGCTCTCAGGTCAAACAGCCGACAAGTCGCATCATCAGATCCTGTGGTGAAGGCATTTCCATTGGGGAAGAACTGCAAAACAAAAACCAAAAAAACAACAAGAAACAGTCTAGCATCTATGAGTTTGTTTAGCCCAAAGATTACAGCCTGGCACAGCAAATAAAGTCACATATGCAAAAACCATATTACAGAAGGGAACTGGGACAACTCCAATAAAACAATAAACAAACAAATACTTCAGTGATAAAAATGGGCTGAGCCAACAAACTTGTACAGGGCTGCAGTAGTGGAATTTTCTGCTACTCTCCGCTAGGGCTGTGACTTACAAATTACTTTGATCAATTAAATCCAGCAAATATTAAAACAATTAACCACCTTTGCTAAACACTATGGCTTTTAAATGATATTGGGTGCTCTACACTAACTTGTCAAAGTGTGTGTGGCCCAAGACAACTCAAATTAATGTTGTTTCTTCTAGCGCTGTGTGATGGCCAGTGCAATTTTCTACACTGCAGTGTACTGGGCTGGTAACAGAGAGGCCCACCAAATCAACAAACTAAAAGGGCAGGGACACACTCTGGACCCTCTGGAATGTGAAGAGGGAATTAAAACAAAACGGAGCGCCATTATGAACAATTCTGCACATCCTGTGTCTGACACACTAACACTGAGACGTTCAGCCAACGAATAACCGATCAGAAATCAAGTCAGCAGTTTTCTTTCTTTTTAGTCATTCTACTGTGTGTTCACACTATGTTGTGTGTGTATATGTATCCATGTATTTATTTATTTGAGCTTCTGTAAAAAGTCAAATTTTGCTGTGGCAACAAATAAAGTTGGTTCTTTCTTTCCATCCATCTAATGTACTTATGTCTTCCTCAGTCTTAACTACCTTCAAAAAATCCAACAAATCATGTTCAAAGACACACAGAAAGTAGCTTTGTTAACAGACTATCCTGTTTACATACCACTGGTAACTGCCAGAATTATTACATGATTTATTAAGAAGTTTAATGTGTTATTGCTTTTTTACATATTTTTTGAGTCCATTTTAACAAAAATGGCATGACAGCCCATGAAAATCTTTATAAAAATCAGTCACACCCCACAACAATATGTCCTACCAAATATGGATTCATGTAGCAAATACTTAGCAGTACAATAAGTCAGACAGATGATTCACGATGATTTATTATTACATAACAATCCCACTTATACAATATCTTCAAGAAGGTGACCTTAAAACAGATTTTGAACTTGCATCTGGTAGGAACACAATCTAGAAATTCATGCAGATCATAGGCACATTTCCCTTGTATAACATTACTAAAATTGCAATGATTTGTAGTACTTACGCAAACAGCATTAATGTCAGACACATGGCCTGTAAATGATTGCCTGCACATTCCATCACGAACATCCCATAGTTTTGATGAGGCATCACATGCTCCAGAAACAAATGTTCTCATATCAGGGCTCAACGACAAGCTCATAACATCACCAGTGTGGCCAGTAAAAGTGGTAGTCTGTTGCCCAGTTTCGATGTCCCACAAAGCACTGGAGAGAAAAGACAGTAACATACAAATTCATGTAGGATTATCTGGAAAAACAGACTCATCTCACAGCTGGATGACAAGATATGGCACATAAGCACAAGTCTATTGAAATCCCCCAACACAGTGATATAGTCCTACATCCTTATGCTATGTTCTAAGCTTCTTCGTTCTGCTGTTGTTTGAAAACGGTCTTCAAGTGGAGCAGGAGGAATGAAACTGCAATGTGAGAGCAACCAAATTGTAAGAACCACACCCATATATTAAGAAATCCTGTATATTTTTCTGTTTGAACCACATCCTAGCACTGGGGGCAGTGGTGGACCACTATCTAACCAAAAATGGATTTTATCCAGATTGTAGCTTTTCAATGTTTGACACATTCAGTGGAGCAACTCAGGTGGACTCTGTAATTATTGGGGGATGTAGGGAAAAGAGCCTACGTTGTACATGTTGCCCAGAGTAAAGGAGTGGTCTTGGTTTCCCAAGGTTTGTCCTTGAGGTTCAAAGCATAGATATCAATTCCCTCAAATGGATCCGCATGGAGGTTATGATTTATTGATTGTTTGTGAGAAATTAAAGTGTTAATACTCTTCATTGTAAATATATGTTTTACACTGTGTATGATGTTGTCCTTGAAATTCCCTGTATATGAAGGGTTTACTACCGAGGCTTTTAGATCACTAATTTTTCTGGTTGACATTAGTAACGAAAGCCAATGTTGCATTTCACAACTTCCAAGTCAGAGCAAATAAAAAAACTGGACAATTGCATTGCTGGCCTCATCGCCTGAGCATATCATACAAAACTAGAAATTGCAGGGTATGCTGAATTAGATGACGGAGTAATTATTTTCCAGTTCAGTTAAACATTTCCAAAGTATCACCAGGGTCCTCATGTATAAATGGTGCATATGCACAAAAATGTTGTGTATGACCATTTCTACGCTCACTTCGAGATGTATAAAAACTAAACTTGGCGTAAAACCAGGCACATTCTCATGCCAGCCATACCCTGGGAATACGCAAGTTTCCACAAGTGGCTGCACCCAGCATCAAAGCAGTGCTACTTTTTCAGTGTCATTTACCTTTCTTTTTTATATTTCCATCAATGACGCGAGATTTATCAAATACACCAAAATTAATTGCATATTGTTTACAAATTTAATTCACTTGATTGTAATCATTCTGTAACAATATAATGGTGCATAGAATGGCCAAACTATTCCAACAGCCATAGCTGCATTAGCGCTGTTAGACAACATTGCAAATGAAAGAATTAGAAGAGTGCATGTTTTAACAGACAATGACTGGTTTCTAAGTCAATCTGGATTTCCAAGAGCTCTCCTCTATCTATCTATCTTGGAGCTGTGTGCTGAACTGGTGCCGGCTTTACAAAGGTACACTTTGAGGAATTGTGCTCTACCTGCTTCTTTGCAAGTTCTGTCCACTCTCAGGTTTTTAACAACAGGAGCTTTTCAACATGAACTTGCTGACTGATTGGGTTATTTCACAAACTTTATCACAGAGCCACGCTATGCCAACTGTATAAGATGGTATTATCTGCTTGTCATCCAGATATATAAGATTTCCTTACACTGTGTTTGAACTGCGAAAGATCAAAGCACAATTCGCTACAACGTCTGGTTTCCAAATGTAATTGGAGCAGTCAGCTGCCCACACATTGCTATTGCCAAGTTACATCGGCCTGGGAGGATTCACCAAAAGAATAAGCTGGCATTACATCAAATATAGTAGCTGCGGAACCTAAGAAAATGGAAGGTGTTTTTTCCAACTAGTGTGGCAAAGGCAAGCAGTTCTTTTAAAGATAGCGAGTCACCTCAAATAGCCACATAAAGTGCAGAGAATCGATCCATTGTGGCACTCGGTGCCATCACTACACTATAAAGGCACCTTACAAGAATGAATTTGCTTATGTAAATAGAATGCATTTCCACTCTTAACGTGCTGCTCTATAGTCATGGTTTGCCCGTCTGTACCTGAAGAGATGCGCAATGATGTACCTGAATCTGACCCACCAAATGATCAGCCAAATTGGACAGCGATACAACTTCATTTGAATGTAATTAGCAGGATGTAAAAACAGGTAATCAGATGCAGCATTTATTTTTTAACCAATTCATTTAAATTGTGGTCAATATTACATAGTACAGCCCTTATATTCCTTAGTTCTTTGGCCACATATCTTACAGCATCCACTACTGCAAAATTGTGACACCACAAAAGTCCATCAGCACACAGCCAGATGGCCTCCCAGTGATTTCCAAGGCAGAGGTGTGTGAACAGCCAGCACCTAAAAATGTACTCAGCACAGCAGTACCAACAGGTCATCGGCACGGGGGTCAGCTTTTGTAATATTGTATGAAAGAGAATAGACTATGGGCTGTGACTCGCCTTTCCACGTCGACTGTGATATCAGACTGCTTCTTTTTTTATTTCAAGCACTGGGTGATTTTCTGAAATTGAATTTCAAATGACTCCTGAAGCTTAACACAAAATCAAAATCAGGGCGATTCACAAACTAGTTGGACAGAGTCACTGAGAATTTCACATTACATTGTGACTGCCTCCAACTCACAAAAAAAATGTAAATGACTGTATGACTAAAAATCACTACAGAAGTTGTGCAATGAGACATAGCCTAAACCTAAAGCAGAACTAAGGTCTTTCTGCAGCTTGTACCATCCACCAACAAGAGGTAATTATTCAGTGCCCAAATAATAAAACACTGATGTTAATGAAGTTGAGATGATTTCTCCATCGAAGACAACCTAATCTGGTCAGATCAACTCCACAATCAAAACGGTCTACTGGAAATTATTTCAAAGACACTATCAATCTCCTCACACATCAGATGAGAAGCTCAGGTAATATTCAAAGTATTTATATTTACAGTATTTAATGGGCCATAAGCAACCTGACAAAGTAGTGTTTTGTCTGCTATGTAGGAAAGATCAGTACGGATTGTCTGATGCAATGCCCTAGAGCGTCTTACTACCTTTGAGTATAAACTACATCAGCTATGTGATTCTTTGCATTTTTACCTGCAAAATACTTTATGTTGATCACTTCAGAACAGCAAAAACGTAAACCTCAAATCTTCTAGAAAAGAATGAACTTTTTAAATATTAAGCTCTGAAGATCTGATTCGGTATTACTTAAATCTAAATATGGAAGATGCTATGTGAGACAAAATAAATAAGCAGGCATCCTATTTAACCCTTGTGTTGCTTATAAAATAACTATAGTCCAGATATTTTGATTCAAGTCTAATAACAATCCACACAGAAAAGCGAAACAGTACAGGCAACTTATAAAAAGTAACATCAGTAATTTAAGGAAAGCACAAAGCTTTTGTATAAAAAAAAAAAATTGTGCATGTTACCTACATATAAATTTTAATCCTAATAATGATTACCCTTGTTTAGATTTAATTATGAAGTATGTCAAAATTATGTTAGCTAAAATGAACTCCTAAAACTGCACATAAGATAAATGTTTATTATACAGCATCTTAAATGTCCCATATTCTGTTTTACGAGTTTTAAAATTTCAACTAATTCTGTAATTATGGCTGCTTCCAAAATATAGTCCGTATTGTACCCACAGAATACATTGCAAAGTAAGCTAGCTAATTAATATGTTAACCTATTTTAAAATATTTTGCAGTTTGTTTTAATGCTCTGAATGGAAACAAAAATATCCATTACTCACCAGGTTGTATCTCCTGAACTTGTTACTATCTGGTTATCATCCAAAAATCGGCAACAAGACAAATATCCTGGGGAAAAAAAAAAAATTGTTAATTTCAGGAGACAAAAACCATGGTTATAAAATGTGAAGGTATTCTTTATTAAATTTTATGTTCATTTTGGTATCTTTTTCTACTTGTTTCAATATAATATACAAATCAAATTAATACACATCATTTTTAAACAACAGCATTTATTAGCAGTGCATAAAGGTTTGGTATGGTAATTTATGGTGTAAATGGAGGCATCAAATTATACAATAAACATTCTTTCTGCCATCATATCTGATTACTCACAATACGATTCTTCAAAAATTATTTACCTGTATGACCTGGCAACTCCCGTGTCACTCGAACATTACCCTCTCGTGTTTTTAGGCTATATATTGAGCATATGTTGTCCAAGCCACCACAGGCTACATAATTTCCAGATGGTGCATATGCACATGTCATAACCCAGGATGACCTCAGTGGGATAGCATGCATCTAAAAAGATACAAACTTTCACATAAACATACTTAAAAAAAAAAAAAAAAAAAAAATCACATTCATTATACACAATAAAAGATTTAAAAGAATAAAACAATTATCCTTGATTGGCTCTAAAATTTCATACCCAAACATCACAAGAGAACATGGATTACCATCCTTTTTATAGGGTACACTTAATAAATTTTGATTTTTCAATTACTCATGTCATATATTTAGAAGCAAAGAGAATTCTTGAAAAATCATACACATGTAAGACCATGCCAACTACATAAAAAACACACCTCCAATCTGGAATCAAACCAGGATTCAAGACATGTGATACAGTGCTTTGTTTCTCCACCACACTATACTGAAAGGAGCATGCTTTCCCACATCATAGGAAGTTCATCTTGGAAATAATGAACATGAGCATGTGTGCTTAGATTTTAATTGTAAGGTGTGGTCCTATTATCTCCTTTCCTAGTTTTTGCTAGCTACCCTTATTTTTCATAGCAAGTAAGGATAATAAATTAAAAGGGAACAGATGAAACATACAGTGAGTGGCAAACAAAAGTATTTAATTCCCTTGAAAGTCATCACAATTTTCTGCATGACAAAAGATTTGTATACATATTATCCATTCAGTATTTTTGATGTGTATGTTGTAACAATACGTTTCCAAAGTCAAAACAATCCATTTTTATATATATTTAACTGAAGATGATTTATCTAAACCAGATGACTTTTATTTACTTGCTAGTAAGGCTGAATTTTGGATCAGCTTAGGTTAAGTGGAAAAATCACTGTTTTTTGCAATAAGCAGAACACTGTTCAAAAGGCTAAACCATACTGCACACATCTTTGGAGCAGAAATGCCATTGCTTTGCACACTTTAAGTTCAGAGACTTGAAAAACATTATAGGATCTCCTTGCAAGTCCCCAAAGTTTTGTATATGCTACATCTATTTTATTTTTTCCAATCTTATAAATTCAATAAATTAACAGTAATTGTACTGCATTGAAATTCTTCAGAAATATGTCACATTTAAGTTTGCTTTCTGCAGAGTTTGTTATAATAACTTAATTGTGCTTACAAAACTATCATTTTACTAGGTGTGTCCAAACTTTGTAGATTTTATGGGAAAAATAATGAATGGTCTGAATGGTCTTACATTGATTTTTATTACAAAAGCTGTCAGGAAGCAAGGTAGGGATTGATGCACAAAATTTCAAACTGATAACCAACTACAAAGAGCAAAGTCAAAACCAAACAGTCTTTCCCTAAATACTTTGTTTAAACAAGACTTACAGGAACGCCTTTCCTTTAAATAAAGCTCTAATGCTTGCTTAGTGTGAGCAGCCATGTTATATATGTGGCTACCAAGACGAAGGTCGCAAAGCACGTATATCACATGCCTAGGCAACCATGCAATATCACAGCAACCAGACAAACACATAGTACATATATCTATGTGAAGAACCACATAAAATGGCAGCACCCACTGGAAAACAAACACACAAAATATAGATGCAAAAAGAAAATTGATTTATAAATGTAAATTATTATTAATAATGATGTTATCAAAATAGCAATATAAAACATGTAACAAACATTAATTAAAATTATTAGCACACCAAAATAAAATGAAAGCCAAAGACAGAATAATTGCTTCTGACAAACCTATGCTGGTTTAACTCAAAATGACAGATTTAACAGAGTGCTCTGTTTCCTTTTCTTATATGCCATTTAGCTGCAGAACCAGAATTATAAATGAAAACATACTTTTTAATGTCAGACAGGGTCACACATTTGACACTTCTCTAGGTATATTGGAACAACCATTTTTTTGAATTCCAAAGATATATACGCATTAAAATTTATATATAGTGTTCTGTTTCAGCAAGTTCAGTAATTCATAAATATGATCAGATCTGTTAGTTGACACTTTCATAAAATTTACCTTATTTGTGGTGTAACTGTCCCAAATAATTAATTTGCCATCTTGAGAAGCACTGACAAGTAGCCTGCAATAGGGAAGATGCAATACAGTTAAGTAAATATTATTGAAATACAAGAAAATAAACTGTCCTGCAAAGGGTTTTGTTAGTCAACATTAAAGGACACTAATTAAAATACTCTGCCCGCTTCACAATGTTTCTGATCATAAAATATGCACCTCATTCAGTTTAAAAGTTATATTATAAATCATGTGGTTATAAATGACCCAAAAACCAACGCACAAAAAAGACTTCCCCGAAATTTAAAGTGAAACTTAAATTTCAAAAGAAAGGGATAAATAAGCAGAACATTTTTAAAATTGATATTAAGTATCAGGCTTCACTTACAGAACACAGTACATGACGAAAACAAAAAAGTTAAATATTTTCAATGGTTCATCAGTTCACATGGCTGAAAATATCTTCTAAAGAAACTATACTATCAATTTTTTTTTTTTTTTTTTTTTATAAAGTATGACCTTTTAAGAGAGACTCTAGAGTGTTAACTATACTAGATCAAAAACAGACAGAAGAGTAGGAGTTTGCTCACAATGTGACTACTTGCCCATATATCTCCAAATGTGAAGGCCCATAAATTAACATTTTAAATAGGAAATATGGATGTTAATAAAATAAATGGCATTAAATATGAAAACAACATTTTATAATTACCTAGAATCAGATCCCCAGTGCATCGCATAGATTTTGGCTAAATGGCCTCTCAAAGTGCGACGTGTTCTCATTTGAATTCGGCCCACTGAATCCAGGCCAGCTGTAATCTAATTATAAAAAAATTTTTTGAAAATGAATACTCCAAATAGATACAATTAGAATACTGCATTACGACATAGTTTACCTAATGCTGAATGGTAAATCTAAATTCTTTTCTAGATATATGAAACTCAAAAAAATAAGCTCAGTTTATTCCACACAACTTAAGCAAATGCTGATGCTAATGCAAAAAGTTCAATGAGTAAAGCAGTCGTGGAAGCAAGTAAATTAAATGTAAGGAAAGGAAGTTAAGATTATCTCATTTCTATTTACTATACCTATGTCTCATTTCCTAGGAACATCTGAGTACTGGGGTGTTTTTCGAACAAAGATTTTTAGTGAAGCAGTATTTAGTTGTATGAAATTAAATGTGAAAAACTGGCTGTGCAAAATTTGGGTACCCCTGTGATTTTGCTGATTTGAATGCATGTAACTGCTCAATACTGATTACTTGCAACACCAAATTGGTTGAATTAGCTCGTTAAGCCTTGAACTTCACAGACAGGTGTGCCTAATCATGAGAGTGCCTAATCATGAGAAAAGGTATTTAAGGTGGTCAATTTCAAGTTGTGCTCCCCTTTGATTGTTCAGTATCATGGTTTAGGGGAAGGCTACAAAAAGCTATCTCAAAGGTTTAAACTGTCAGTTTCAGCTGTAAGGAATATAATCAGGAAATGGAAGGCCACAGGCACAGTTGCTGTTAAACCCAGGTCTGGCAGGCCAAGAAAAATACAGAAGCGGCATATGCGCAGAATTGTGAGAATGGTTACAGACAACCCACAGATCACCTACAAAGACCTGCAAGAACATCTTGCTGCAGATGGTGTATCTGTACATCGTTCTACAATTCAGTGCAATTTGCACAAAGAACATCTGTATGGCAGGGTGATGAGAAAGAATCCCTTTCTGCACTCACGCCACAAATAGTCGCTTGTTATATGCAAATGCTCATTTAGACAAGCCAGATTAATTTTGGAACAAAGTGCTTTGGACTGATGAGACAAAAATTGAGTTATTTGGTCAAAACAAAAAGCGCTCTGCATGGCGGAAGAACACCACCGCATTCCAAGAAAAACACCTGCTTCCTACTGTCAAATTTGGTGGAGGTTCCATCATGCTGTAGTGCTGTGTGGCTAGTTCAGGGACTGGGGCCCTTGTTAAAGTCGAGGGTTGGATGAATTCAACCCAATATCAACAAATTCTTCAGGATAATGTTCAAACATCAGTTACAAAGTTGAAGTTATGCAGGAGTTGGATATTCCAACAAGACAATGACCCAAAACACAGTTCGAAATCTACAAAGGCATTCATGCAGAGGGAGAAGTACAATGTTCTGGATTTGCCATCACAGTCCCCTGACTTGAATATCACTGGATGATTTGAAGCAGGCTGTGCATGCCCGGCAGCCATCAAATTTATTTGAACTGGAGAGATTTTCTATGGAAGAATGCTCAAAAATACCTCCATCCAGAATTCACACACTCCTCAAAGGCTATAGGAGGCGTCTAGAGGCTGTTATATTTGCAAAAGGAGGCTCAACTAAGTATTGATGTAATATCTCTGTTGGGGTGCCCAAATGTATGCACCCGTCTAATTTTGTTATGATGCATATTGCATATTTTCTGTTAATCCAATAAACTTAATGTCACTGCTGAAATACTACTGTTTCCATAAGACGTCGTATATTAAAAGGAAGTTGCTACTTTGAAAGCTCAGCCAATGAATGATAAACAAAAATCCAAAGAATTAAGAGGGGTTCCCAAACTTTTTCATATGACTGTATTTCTTATATATTTTGATTGAATTCCTGTTTAACAAAATTCAGACAAGTTTCAATGATGTGTGAAGGATATAACTGGCAACTGCAGGTCTAATATCTGATGAATCTTTAGTTTCTACAATGGTTTAGTGCGTAATTGGGAGATTTTCCATCAGAACTGACCAAGGAAGCTTATAATAAGGAATCAGAATATAACTTGTAGTAAAATGTGAACAGTCCAAAAATAAAGATGCAAATCCTTGTTCTTTTAAAATGGTTTAGTGCGTAATTGGGAAATTTTCCATTAGAACTGACCAAGGAAGCTTATAATAAGGAATCATAATACTGTATAACTTGTAATAAAATGTGAACAGTCCAAAAATAAAGATGCAAATCCTTGTTCTTTTGTTAATGAAAAATTAAGCAGAATTCTAAACAGGGGAGAATTTTGTGAAGCACATATATTTAAATAAAAAAAAACACATTGATAAAATGTATCACTACAAGCTTGAAAATTTCTGACATCAATTTTAGTTTCTCCAATGCAGTTTAAATGGGTGATCAGCTGTTAAGGCACAAAGGTACACTGCAAAAAATGAAATCTAAGCAAATCTAAGTAAAAAGTATTTATATAACGACATTAAATTTTGTTTTCTTTATTGTAAGAATTATTGACTTATCAAAAAATTTCATTTTCTACATTTATTTGGCTTATTTTAGGAAATCTCGTCAAGTAAATGTTGCTTACCCCATTGGCAGATTTGTTTGCTAAATAAAAGCAAAACAATTCCCATTTAAAAAGTTTTTGCATATGCATTTTTTGCAGTGTAGCACGGGGAAGAAATATTTTTTACACAAAATGCCTTTCTGTGATGAGGATAGCATGGAGCGTTCATACTGATGTAAGAGTACAGAGGCTCCTAGGATGTGTTGAAGATAGAAAACCAAGTCTTTCCTGAGAAACAATGTGAGATGGAAATAACTCTGCCTTGTAGGGGTAGCACATAGTCCTCAGTAACAGTAAGAGATAAGGGCATGTTTCCCGTTTTCAAACATCCAGCCTGGAGGAACACGAAATGTGGTGCCTGCATGGCAGATCTGGTTTGTTAAGGCCAATAAAAGGCAGAGTAATTCTGAAACATAAAAACCCACAGGATAAAATTCTAGTCAGTGTCTCTGGAGTAAACATAAATTCACCCATAATCTCAAATTCCAGTGCCTGGCCATGAGCGATCCTGAAATGGGGTTTAAAGTCACTTACAGGTCTGTGGAGAAAGCAGTGCAGAGTTGGACAGTGAGCTGGGACAAAAGGATTGCTAAGAAATGAGAGCCAGGAGGTGAAGAAAGTATTTATGTATACTTTGAGGTGACAAGTGTCTAAGCCACATCACCGGGTAGGTATAGTTCACAGTTTTGTTAAGACACACAGCAGGAAGAAAGTTTGTTTATCATATGTGTTTTGTAATCATTAATTCTTCCCTCCAGTTAATGCATTAATAAAAGGTACAAGTGCCTGTTAGTTTTAAATTGTAATGCAAAGCACAATACAACCCCGTCCAGGTTATTCTGATGACTGGTAACTTGTAAATCAACCTGTGCAAAAGCTTAGCATTTAAAGAGGAAAAATTTTTTATGAAATTCTAGAAATTGTCCTTAAATTACCGTATCATGGTATAGTGAAAAACTTCAGGCTAGTGATAATAATGAATATACACTAGGGCTGCTGCAATTAATGCAATAAATAAATAATTTTGGTTGAATTATACAAGTTCTTCTTGCTCCTCCTCTACATTGCGCACCTGCGTACAGCAACTATGTGTATATTTTTTTTTGAGTAGGCTAATCATGGCAGCAGTTTCTCCACATTTAGCGGGAGAAGGTCCCTAACAAATATCATGCAAAACTCTCCACAGACAAAAAAAAAATCTGGGAAAATGATTGTATAAAAACAGATGGTGTTCCGCAATAGCATCAGCTCAAAGCATGCACCTGATGGGTTAGCACACTGAAGTATAGCAATGGACAAGCCAATGGTGCATGAAATGACCTTACACTTACTTAGATTTTCTACAATAGTTCTTTTAGTGTTGTGAAGATGGTTAACTTGAGAAATTCATGCTACTGACTAGCATCAGGATGAAGGTTTGAGCTGCTCGAGCATTTGTATTTCTTTGAATAGAACAGTTAAATTGTGTGCAAAATGTAATTATTTTCCACCACTATTACTCAAAGAGTGCACTGAACTGAAAAAAATGTTTCTGTACATAGAGTATCCTAGCCAAATGCATGACAACAAGTTAAATAATAACACCTAATCTGATCTATAATGCTATTTCTCTCACAAAGCACACATAAATCTGTTTCTGAATTATTTCCATAATGGGTTAAAAGTGGAAATAATATATGCCTGTGTGTGTGTGTGTGTGCGTTTTGTTTTTTTTTTGTTTTTTTTAAAATAAACAAACAAGTGCAATTCCTGAAATTTTCTTGCCCAAATACAAAAGCATTTCCAGACAAGACCTCTCTATTTTCTTTTTGACATTTGTTGAAGAGGGACTACATCAATACTGTGAGTCATTTATATTTGTAGTTTAACATGAAGTCACACATTAGTGCAGTACAGACTTTCTTGGTGCTACTGATACTATTTATAAAAAAAAAAAAAAAAAAAAAAAAAACGTTTTCTAAACAATGGCACCAAATTAGTACTGAAATATCAGTTCTTGTGGCATCCTTACTAGTCGCTAGTAAGAAATTCTCAAATTAATTAGCTTCATATCACTAAAAGAAACACTATTTGTTGGGTAAGCAAGGGAAAAGTACATTGAAGTTATAGTGTTTCCTCCTCAGTTGTTTGTGCATGGAACAAGTGCTGCTGTGGGACATTATCTCCATTTTATACAGTGAACACCCAACCATTTGATCAGTTCTTCTACTGAAATACTCTCAACACAGAGGAGTCTTTCAGCTGATATTTACCCTGACTTTCCTATGCAGAATGTGGTGCTTATTCCACCATAATTAGGATAATCAAAAACTGTACTGAGCATAGTAACATGCTAACATGCAATTTTGTACGAGACGCAGAGATTATTAGGCAGTTAACTAAATATGATCAGGCTAATTTTTTGCAAAATTACACTGAATAATTGTGACAGTGCTAGTATTATCTACCTATCCATCAATGTTTTTAACTTGATTTTTCTATCATGGAACTTTGGGTTGCTACAGCCTGGCCCAAAAGCATCAAATACAAATCAGGAGGAAATTGTTGCCAGAGAAAATCCACCAAACCTGGGGAGAATACGCAAACAAATCCAGACAGACTATGCTAGGAAATGAACCTATACAGTAAATTAACATTTTATAATGTCTTTTAATCAACTTATTATTGTACAGTTTATTATGTAAAGTGTTACTTGTATAAACTATCGTCATAAAACTTACCTATTCTGCTAATGAACAAGGTCAAATAAAGCTATCAAAACACTTACCTGGGAAAGTGTGGAGTCACTACATGCTTTCCTGGCATCCTGAAACAAAACAGAGAACAAAAATGCCAATAATACTGAAACAGATAATAAAAAGCATAATAAAAAAACTGCAAAGTACAAATAACATTTTTCTGCTCATCCCTCCTGCTAGAATGGGTTTAAATCTGGATTGTAGGTTTCCTTGCACAGAGACACATTTTCGGTTCAGCCCACAATTTAGGGCCGTATGAAGGCCACCCCAATACTTTAACATTTTTGTCTTTAAGTTGGAGGTATGCTTAGCATTACAGTTTTGCTGGAAGACAAATATGCAACCAAGTTTTAACTTTCTGGCATACATCCTGAAGTACTGCTTCAGAATTTTTTGATAATCCTTTTTACTCATGATGTAATTTATTTTCTGACAAGCTCCAGTCCTTTTCCCAAAAAATGCACCCCAAACATGGTGCTGTTACCTGTATGCCTCACAGCTGGCTAGGATAGTGTTCTTTGACTTAAAAACCTCAACCTTCTTCTTCCATACTAATCCTTTTTAATTTATGGTGTAATTATTTTCTGTCATGGTCCAGTCCTTTTACCAGCAAAACACCCCCCAAACATGGTGTTGTTACCTCTATGACTCACAGTGGGCTAGGATAGTGTTCTTTGGCTTAAAAACCTAAACCATCTTCCTCCATACATAGGATTAATCTTTATGGCCAAAACACAGAATAGTCCCCCCAAAAATCTAAGACACTGTCATTCTGATCACTTGCAAACTTTAGTCTGGGTTTTTTTATGTGGGTCTTGAGTGAATGCTGTTCAGGCCAAGGCAATGGACTCTCTTAATAGTAGTTCAACTCATTTCCAGTTCCTTTGTCGTTATCTTGGGGTTTACTTGAACCTTTTGCAACAAAGCTTGTTCAGCCTTAGGAGTTAATTTGTGCCTCCTTCCTAAATTAATTTGTTAGTAAAACTAAACTGCTCCTAATGTGGAACCAGACTGGCGGAGGTCCAGAATTTTTTGAGGCCGTGGCTGAGTTGCTTGGATTTTCCCGTGGTATCAAAGGCAACAAAGCAGTGGCTCTAAAGGTAGGATATCACATGTATATAGGCACCAGGTGGATCGGTACTAAAATATTGACTTCAGTATCGATACCAGCCTTCAGACCTCAGTACAGGAACCAAAACAGTTCCAAAGCAATTACAGATACACCAAGTTGAATAATAAATTACATAAACCTTTGAACCAATGAAATTATCTTACACTAGCCAACCCGCGGCATAGCATACGCCGCATAATTATGTATTGATGGGTGAACACTTCCTGAAAGACACAGTTGTCCAAATGGGGTGGGTTTGAGGATATGACTGTAAGTGAATGCAAAGATGGAACTCTGGAGAGAGGGTGGGAAAGCGGGCCCGAGAGGTTTCGGGTCCTAACCGTCCAACGACGGGTCGGCACAACCGGTAACAATCCTTCCGCAGGTTCACCTACGGAACCCATGTTAGGACATTTACATCCTCTAGATAGGCAAGTTTGATCATCTGAAGCCCATTCCGCCCCCGCCATTCTAGTCTGCCGATTTCTTAAGTCATCTCTTAGTCATCGTACAGTACGCACTGCCTGCTCATGTGTCCACCCCCAACTCCTCACCTGAATTGCTTTTGTCTGTGTACAGTCCACATTCACTTGTGAGTCACGTTGACTGTTCATTTTCCACACACCGCCTCAGTCGCATGCACCTGTGAGTCACGTTCGGGCCGGGTGAGGTTTCCCGTGTTGAGTCCAATTAAGCCAAAGACTCCACAGCTGGTGGTGCCCTTCCATCAATTCCTTTCAGTTTCAGCTTTGCAACCATACGCTACAGTTCACATGCACCTGTGAGCCACGTTCGGGCCGGGTGAGGTTTCCCGTGTTGACTCAAATTAAGCCACAGGCTCCACACCTGGTGGTGCCCTTCCGTCAATTCCTTTCAGTTTCAGCTTTGCAACCATACTCCCCCCAGAACCCAAAGACTTTGGTTACCTGGTTGGCTGCCTGGCGGGTCATGGGAATAACGCTGCTGTATCGCTAGTCGGCATCGTGTATGGTCAGAACTACGACGGTATGTGATCTTCTTCAAACCTCCGACTTTTGTTCTTGATTAATGAACACATTCTTGGCAAATGCTTTCGCTCTTGCGCCATGGTCAGCTGTTTAGTGAATTGTTGGTGGGCGGGGCTGTCTTGTGTGCGTCTTGCTTGCCATGGACTTCGTGAATTTATATATATATATATATATATATATATATATATATATATATATATATATAATGAACAATGGCTGAAATATATCTGCCACTTAGTTATTATTTTAACATTCTCTCTTATGCAAATAAAGTAGATACACTAATTGACTTAACACATGGAATGTATGGGAACATAACATGTGGAGTTGCCTCAACTGCAAGTTTTCTGTCTGCAAGACACATTGTTTGTTCATAATCTATTAAGTTTTCACTTCTAATTATTAACAGAAAAATGACTTATAGTATACACATGGAAACAAATTAAATAATTCATGGGAAGAATTTGTGAAGCTGGAGTTTTACCTTGTACTCAACCTATTACACACTTGTGTTAAATATGAAATGATGAATTACACAATAATGAACACCTCACCTAAGCCAGATTAATCAATTACCATAATCAAGTTTGCATTATTCCCTTACAATTTTATTTGCTGAATCTAAATTTGTTTCTCATACACTTTTTCTTTGAATAAATAAAACATAATGCACTTCATTTTTCAGAAGTATGGGATCCTAAAGTGGTATCTCATTCATCCGCTGAGAGAAAAAGATCCTCCAGAACTAAGCAGATTTTTTTTTGCAAATTTTGACACTGAAATTGTTCCCAAAGAAACCACATAACCTTTTGGGGAGAGTTTGGGGATAAGGAGGGAGAATTAAAGCAAAAAAAAAAAAAAAAATGTATTTACCCGAATCTGGTTCCGCAGTTGCTCGGCTTCCTGCCGCAACTGTTCTAATTCACTCATCGTTCCGTCTCAGTGTTTCTTGTGAGCAATCCAAGTACCACAACTAGTTGCTAAAAGGCCTAAAAATAAATAAATAAAATGTGAATTAATTTCCTTAAGTAGTTTTCAATGAAAAAGTTATTCCAATGTTCAGAAATTTGACTAATACATTTAAAATCACAGTTATTGTTTGTGAAAATGTAAACTTGTAAATTTACAATCGTCTCTAACCACTTTCTTACACTGAATATAAGTGCAAGAGTGAAAGCATTTGTAAACTATTAGTGCTTCTTTCATATCTCCAGAAAGATCAAAAATGGAATAATACCATTCGTAACTGCTGCAGCAGCTGGACGCAGTTTAAAAAAAAAAAAAGTTCTTGACCAGCTTTAAAGCATATTCAACAGCGGCCTGAGGAAGTGGATCGCATCACCTACCTCAGTAGCACTGTGTCAACAGACGGTGGGTCTGAACAAGACACCCCATGTCAGATTGGGAAGGCAATGGCTATTATGTGCCACTTGGGGCCTATTTGGAAATCCAACATCATCACCCTACCAACTAAAATTTGCCTTCTGAATTAGATATTATTCTCTAGATAATTATTATTCCTGCTGCTATCTACAGTAATGGCCAAAGGTTTTGAGAAGTATTGGTTTACACAAAGTTTGCTGCTTTAGTGTTTTTAGATCGTTTTGTCCGATGTTTCTATGGTATACTGAAGTAGAACTACAAGCATTTCATAAATTTCAAAGGCTTTTATTGACAATTACATTAAGTTTATGCAAAGAGTCAATATTTGCAGTGTTGGCCCTTCTTTTTCAAGACCTCTGCAGTTCACTCTGGCATGCTGTCAATCAACTTCTGGGCCAAATCCTGATTAAGAGATCAAAAAACACTGAAGCAGCAAACTTTGTGAAAACCAATACTTGTGTCATTCTCAAAACTTTTGGCCACAATTGTATGCCAGTGAAATGTGGAAGGCAACTGCAACCACTGTGAAATGACTGAACATTCTACAGCAACAGATCCTTCATATCTCATACTGTGACCACGTCAGAAATTAAGTAAATCACCGAACCACCACTTGCCACCTATCCAATATCGTCAATGAATGCATGCCCCCAGAATGCCCACCCAGAGTGGCCATGCAGTTGATGCCAGTGGAAGGGAAACAGAAGCAAGGGCGACCAAGGTAAACCTGGTGGTGCACCTTTTTTGAAGGCCTTTATGTTGTCGACTTGGCATTGGATGAAACAGACTGCTGCTGCTGACCAGGTTTGATGCAAATCACTTGCCGGCCAATGTGCCACCCAGCGCAGTAGGAACGGTCTAAGTAATATAGGGCAATGTTCACCTCATTTGCAGCTATTAGTTCTGTAATTTTAACCATTTAAAGCAATAATCAGTATTTTTAACAATAATAATAAAATTGCTCCACCTTATAGAACTCCACAGAATATCTAAATTATGATTTACACATTTTCCTCCTGTGCAATTTTTAACTGACAGTAAGACACAGCATTTTTTCAAATAAAATTTTTAAAATTTCCTGGCAAGTGTGTTGCACGGTATAACCTGCGTTCTGTAATAAAATTAAAAAAAAAAAAAAAAAGACTGCAATGTTTCTTGAGAAAGTGTTTTCACTTTCACCATTTTTGAATCCAAAACTGAACTTTAGTAATGATAGTACCTTGCAAACCAAGTGAACAAAATAACAGGAGGTGCTAATGCAAATAGAAACGTTTCTTTAATAACCAATTAGCATTTAATGACTAGATAACAAACTTAAAGGTGAACTAATAGAGTTTACTATTAGAACACTGATGGAATGGCTACTGAAAATGGGCTTTGCATATGTAAATAATAAAAAATGGCAATTTCAAACAATAACAGCCACAGAGTATCAATTTCTAATTAAGTAAATAAATAAAATGAAAAATTCTGGATGTTGCCAAACCTTTGACTAGTAGTGTATACATTGCTGCAAACTCACACCCATACATACATACACACTCAGACAGAGAAAGAGCAACCATCTCACAGCTACAAGTAACCAGTATGTTTGTGGGTGTCTTCTGCATAATAAAGTTAAAAATTCAGAGTAATAGTGTACTTTGCTTAGTATGTCTAACTACAACTCTGATTTCCAAACTATGTTCATTGGATAAAATCATGTAAACCAAGCATTAGCCATTTCCACTAGCATATTGTGCAGTACTGGCTAGGGATACACTCTTCTTTAAGACAGAATTTCTTTAAAGTGCAACACTAGCACCACATTTAAAAAAACAAAACGTAATGTATCAGTAACAAACTATGATCATTCTAAGGTTACATTCCAGAAAAATACAGAAGCAAAACAACTGGTTACATGAAATGATTGGACACTTGTGTAAAACAGAATACTGGGAGAAATATCTTACATTTCTGGGAAGTTCAGCAGCAACAGATGATGCAACCTGCTGATGCTAACTTTAAGGCAGGAAGGAACTTTCCTTTACTAAGTTCCCTTATTGCATGTACAAAAGCAATACATTTTAGGAAGTGACTTTGAGTCAATAGTTTTAAAATCCATTAAAAATGTCACATATTAAAATAGAATAATTAAACATGCCACTAAAAATAATATTTTTAATTACGTGAATAAGCAGCACATATACACTCCATATTCTACCAAAAGGATTTGATGTGGATAGGATGGCAGTTTAAGTCCTTGCAGTGTTGATCAAAATATTAACTCCTGCATGGTAGAATGGATCAAAGAAATAGGGCCTAACTGTTAATACTAGCACTGATATATCAGGTCAGTTATTTGGCTCTGTGTGTACACTGGTAGAGACTTCAACAATGATATGATGCTGAAACTTTTCAAAGCAAAGCATGTTTATTAGATTATGTGGCACACCTGTCTGAACAGGTTATGGTTAAAAAAAAGTTTTGAGCCTAGTGTCTCAGTATCTGTCTTCAGCATGTGGCAATTTGAGAAGTTAGTGTTGGTCTAACAGGCTCGAGTCCAAATATTAAAAAAAGGCTTAAAAATACTAAATATGACCATTTTTCAAGACAAGAATGTTATTGGATATTAATGTGTCTTCAGATTACAGAAATATTGTAAAACAGTATATCTATGTCACTTTAGAATGGAATAAGAAAGGCAAATAAACTATGAGATATGGTAATTTTAAAAGAAAACCATCTCTACACATCATCTTGCACGTTGTTTCTCCCTCCATGGTACTGTGTGAAAGCCAAGAAACTGGCACCTTCCCATCATAGGGAAGAACTACCACACTAGCACCCATACACAATTCCATTCACGCTACCCTGTAATCACTACTTCAAATTATCTTTACAGCTTAAATAATGTAATGAGCAGACAAACGAAAAGGCAATGTTTTCTTATCTCAAGAAAAAGAGTTAAGAATCTGTGATAAAATAATTTCTAGTTTCCTTTTCGTTATCACAAGGATGTCTCATAAACATGTGTAAGATATATAAAATGTAAAATTTTGCTGCTTGAAAGTGGACATATTTTTTAGGTTTTAAGTCTTTTTCATTCACCTATAGAGCCAGATAGCCTTTAATCTCCGTGTAAGCCACAAGAACAGACAAGGTATTTTAAAACTGTATAAAAATGCTTCACTTTGAAACACAATTTTGAAGTGTCAAATTATTACACATAAATAATTAAGAAGTAATCATTTTGACTTGAAAAATACCAAACTTATCCTTCATTCCATCCCAACTCAGCAGCCTATACACATGGCCAGGAGGCACCAGGAACACAAAACACCATGTGCGACTGGCTGCAGGTGAAGACAACCACTTAAAAAATGTACAAACACTGCTATCACTGTTTTGCTCCTTCTGGGGGCTTGAATCATAGACAAAGGTAACGAAAATGGCCAGACACCTCCAACTCAGCGCGCGTCACTCCTGGGCAGTGTGCTTACATCGAACTATGACCCATCGTTCTATACCACTAAGCAATGCAATCTCTCCTCCTTTACCACTTCAGAGAAATATTGTGCACCCTTTAACAGCAAATTCTTCCAACTCTCTATTATATGTACTGAAGGTGCCAGATTATCTACCATCAGACGCAAGTCTCTTAGAGGCATGTTTCCAAGGAAAGTCCAAAAATAAATAAGACTGGCATTGCATTTTCCTTCATTTCTAAAAATATGTTTGCGGGAAACTGTTTAGCATTTTATTAATAATTTAAATATATGGGTATTTAACACCTACCTACCTTTGCAATCACATATATCAGCTGTTAATAATGTCACATACTTTGTCAGTTGTGTGACTATCTAGGGGTGGAGTTTGATTTGCTTTTAATCCTATTTTTTGTAAAAAGTGATCTATATGTATGGAATGATTACAATAAAATTTAAAAAAAAAAAAAAAGTTTGTGAGACTGTAACTAATAAATGCCTTAAAGCTCTCAGTGTTCCCACCACCTTTCTTTGCAGCTCTTCTCTTTGCACACCTACTGACCCTTTCTTCTAACACCAAACCATTGCTTCAGTTATTTACTTCTCAGTGGTTTTTAGCCATTAACCTTTGAAATCAAAACAGTCAAAGATCTACCATCATATATACTAAGTCTGGGCTATTGAGAACAGTTGTGCATTTATCTTATTCTCGCTTTACTATGGCTAAAATTATATTAAGTGGTGCAAAGGGTTGTTAAGGCATTAACTGTCAGAAAGAGGACTGTAGTGTGAACACTATGTGGACTGCAAGCACTTCAGTTTTGATATTGAGACAGCAAGTCTAGTGTAGTGGTCAGGAGTTCAACTGTTAGGCAGGTTCAATCACATTTGCTTGCTCAAAAAAAGAAAAAAAATCCCATTCTATTTTTGCCATATTTTGCAATTTTTTTAAATTGGAAAGTGTTGCATGCTTATGCATATACCATTTGTAACTTTTGCTTTGATTTCAGCATGAATTTATGATAGCAGAGTCTGGGAACTTGTGCAACATTTTACTGCATTTGCATACTTAATTACTATTCTGCTAAGTAAACCTACTAAATGTGCATTGCTACTGGAGTGCTTTAAATTTTGTATATTATATTTGGCAGTGGCGGGATTTGAACCCACAACCTCAGGGTTTGAAGTCCAAAGCCATAATCACTATCCCACATTATGACACACATTATATACAAGTTTCACAACTATGTATAGATGGCCGGAGCCAAAAAAAAAAAAAAGTGTTATGGGTGTATCTTGTTGCTTCTACATTTTGCTGTGTAGGTATAGCATGCTGCAAAGATTTCTTAATCTTTATCAAACTGCCATGTTTTAAGATAAATCAAAGACTAAATGAAAAAAATGATGTAAGCCACCAAAAAATAAAAAAAAAACCAAAAAAAAAACCTCAGAAGCCGTCAAAATTATAAAACCAACTTGAGCCTAAGCACAATAGTTTAAAACAGTATAATCTTTTAAAGTTAGTTTCTATTTCTAAACTAAATTTATCTTGGAGCAAACGTCAGCTTGGACACAAGCTTTGTACATCAGCAAAGGCTGCAGTGAAAATAACAACACTTTTCAGTAGTATGGCTGAGATTGAAGACTTGCCTTTTAACAAATGTCTCATACCAAAAAAAAAAAAAAAAGTACCATACCTAACCTTCCCATGGACAACTAATGTATAATGTGTAATTAGACTGAATGGTAACAAACAAATAACACAAGATTGGCAACGTACTGGAAGTCCTAACCCTATAAACGGAAACTTCTCAGATTGTGTTTTCTTGTGTTACTACAGAAATTATTAGCCGTTTAATAATATATCTGAATGTAATTTAATTTGTTCATTATTAATGTTCACATTATTTAAGCAATTATTTGCTAATAAATACAAACGAGAATAACAATGAAATAGCTGCTGCCTGTTTGGCATTAAGTTAAATTTGCCCCTATGTCCATTCTACTCTGCTCATCATTTGTTTTCATATTTTGATACAATTACTAGACCAAGGAAATTCCATAGAAAAATGAGAATTAAAAAGAAAATGACAAAAAAAAACAGTTAAGCATTTAAACCTATGTCAAAATACCTTCATTTATTTAAAATGCACTTCTCCCACTACTAGAGTTTTCAAAATGCAAAATAAGGTAAAAATGTCACCTAATTACTAGAATGTGAACAATGAAAGGTAAAAATGACGATTATGAAGTTTATTGGAATGAACACCTGCAGCCACAGGGGGTTCTCAAGACTGAATTTGAAGACCCATGACAAAGAGGATACATGTGAACACTCATCTCCTACCTGGGGCATCTCAGACCTTTGATTATTAGTTTGAGTACTACCCACACAACCAGGTGCTATACTTGAAATTCTATACGATGCACAATTGGACCAATATTCCATGTCGCTACTTGTATGAAAAGCATGCATTCTCCTGAAACAATGCTTCATTTTTTATGTTCTCATATTATCAAAATTACAATGAATTAACCTGTAAATAAACAAAAGCAAACCCCACACACTCCAACTCCAATCCTACCACATTAGATAAGAAGTGATCACATGAAGCATTATGTATTAGCAATACAAGTTATGAGTAACAAAACAGAAATGGTCAAGCTAAGTAGTGAAAAAGTAATAAACATACCATGTCCAACTTGGGCAGAGAGCAAAGATCTGAAACAGCAGTTCAAATTAAACACACTTTGTGTAGAGTTTTTTGATACAATTATTAATAAAAAAAAAAAAAATCAGTATGCAAAAGCCAATATCATGATGTTTAGCACTTTAAAAACTTCTCATGAACATTAAATCCACAAAATGTCCAGTGTTCTTCTGAAAAAAAAAAAAAAAAAAAAAAATCTAAAACGGTTAGCTAATGCCTATACAATTAGGTTTATCTTGTACAGTAGACCCCCGTGAAGTCGCGGTTCAGAGTTCGCGACCTCAGACATTCGCGGATTTTTTCTTAGAACCTATCTAATAATTATTAGCGGAAACCGCAAATATCCTCCGCAATTTTTATGGCTTTTATCGTGGCAATACTGTAATGTAGAGAGAACAGGAAGCAACTGTAGCAGAAACGCGGCTTGGGATGGTGAAAATAGCCAATAGAATTTGAAACTGCAACTCCCAGCAGTGGCTCCGATTGGTCTGCTGAGGGTGCTGGGGCTATTGGGGTCAAAGGATGTCAGCGCGGCTTTTAGAAAGGGGGCCGGTGACTAAAAGCAAAAAAAAGTTTTTGTAATTTGTTTTTCAAGTTCCTGCCTCTCTGCCTGCCTTCTGTTGGGTTACCTGTACTTATCTGTTTTGTCCTGGATCGTTTCGTGTTTGGCGTCTGCATTGTCTGCCGTCTTCCTGTGTACATAAGGACTATAATTGGACTATAATTGGATTCATGGCTATCCTGCAAAGAAAGAAGCGCTCCTGAACCCATCTTCACCATTTCAGGAACTAGCGGTAGGACTATCTTTACATTCCCAATCAACGTGTGGATCTCTGGACTATTTTCATCATTACATTTCATCCGTTGCCGTTTTTCATGACTTAAAAAACTCAACATTCCAGTTGATTTTGCAACTTCTCTCATTTTGCTATGTATTATAGTTCGCTTGCGGTACCGATTTATTTGCGTGAATCCAAGAAACACGCAGCGGGCCGAGGGAAGGGGCCTTCCTCACTCACTCGCCAGCTTTGGGGCGTGTTAACTCAGCTTAGCTAGAGAAAAATTGAATTTAGCTTTGTTTGATATTTAAAATAAAGGATTACTTAGGTCTTGATGAGTTTGAGTCCGGATATTCTCTTAAGTGTATGCCACAATGAAAAGATAGACTGCAATTCAGACTGTGGATCGTGATGTTGTGTTAAAAGGATCATGATATGATTTTTTGGAAAGATCACCCACCCCTAATTTGACTAATCAAGTTTTCAAATTTATGTAGGATTCATTAACCCTTTGGCGAGCTACTTGAAAAGGGGTTGCGAGCAATGTGTTGGAGACCCCTGCCGTAAATAAAGTTTGTTAATCAAAACTGAGAAGCATTTATTTTATATTATGCTGCTGACCTTTGATGTTGAAGGTAGAGGCTTTAAATTACAGTGGCAATTGATTTTTTTCATTTAAACAAATGAGTTACAGGTGTATCTCTAACTTAGAATATCAAAAACTTAATTTATTTTAGTAATTCAATTCAAAAAGTGAAACTCATATTATATATAGATTCATTAAACACAGAGTGATATATTTCAAGTGTTTATTTCTTTTCATTTTGCCGATTATGGTTTACAGGTAATGAAAACTCAAAATTCAGTATCTCAGAAAATTCGAATATTACACAACACCATATTATATATATATATATATATATATATATATATATATATAAATATATAAATATATATATATATAAAAATAAATAAAAGATTTTTAATACAGAAATGTTGGCCTACTGAAAAATATGTCCATGTACACAGTCAATACTTGGTTGGGGCTCCTTCTGCACGAATTACTGCATCAATGCGGCGTGGCATGGAAGCGATCAGCCTGTGGCACTGCTGAAGTATTATGGATGCCCAGGATGCATTGATAGCGGCCTTCAGCTCGTCTGCATTGTTGGGTCTGGTGTCTCTCATCTTCCTCTTGACAATACCCCATAGATTGTCTATGGGGTTTAGGTCAAGCGAGTTTGCTGGCCAATCATGCACAGTGATACCATGGTCATTAAACTAGGTATTGGTACAGTTGCCAGCTTGTCAGCAGAGGGAAGCATGAAGTGCTCTAAAATTTCCTGGTAGACGGCTGCGCTGACTTTGAACTTGATAAAACACAGTGGACCAACACCAGCAGATGACATGGCTCCCCAAATCATCACCGACTATGGAAACTTCACACTGGACCTCAAGCAACTTGGATTCTGTGCCCCTCCACTCTCCCTCCAGACTCTGGGACCTTGATTTCCAAATGAAATGCAAAATTTACTTTCATCTGAAAAGAGGACTTTGGATCACTGAGCAACAGCCCAGTCTGCTTTCTCCTTAGCCCAGGTAAGATGCTTCTGACCTTGTCTCTGGTTCAGGAGTGGCTTGACACAAGGAATGGGACAGGTTTGCCCATATCCTGGATACATCTGTGTGTGGTGGCTCTTGAAGAACTGAATCCAGTCTCTCAGTCTACTTCTTGTGGATCTCCCCCAAATTCTTGAATGGGCTGTGCTTCACAATCTTCTCAAGGCTGCAGTATTCCCTGTTGCTTATGCACCTTTTTCTGGCACATTTTTTTACTTCCACTCAATTTTCCATTAATATGCTTAGATACAGCACTCTGCGAACAGCCAACTTCTTTAGCAATGACCTTTTGTGGTTTACCCTCCTTGTGTGGCCTACTGAACCAGACAGAAACCATTTAAAGGTTTAGGACACCTTTGCAGGTGTTTTGGGTTAATTAGCTAAGTGCAGTGTGACACCACGAGTCTACAATATTGAACTTTATCACAATATTCTAATTGTCTGAGATACTGAATTTTGGGTTTTAATTAGCTATAAGCCATAATCAGCACAATGAAAAGAAAAAACACTTGAAATATATCACTCTATGTAATGAATCTATAAGAGTTTCACTTTTTGAATTGAATTACTGAAATAAATTAACTTTTCAATGATATTCTAATTTATTGAGATGCACTTGTACATGCATTCTTATTTAAACAAACGATGCATTTTTTAAACAATGCAACTTTCTTCATTTCCAACAGTAGCATAAAGAATCTGCAGAGGGAGATGGACAGATAAAAGGTCAGTAAGTCAGTCAGTCATTCTCCAGCCCGTTATATCCTAACACAGGGTCATGGGGGTCTGCTGGAGCCAATCCCAGCCAACACAGGGCGCAAGGCAGGAACAAATCCCGGGCAGGGTGCCAGCCCACCGCAGACAGATAAAAGGTACACTTCTCTATTATGACAAACTGATTTTTTGTTTAAAGATATTTCATTGCAAATGATGGTCTATAAGTAATAGAAAGGTACAAGTTGAAACTGCTTATTAAAATGAAAATTACTATCAGATGTTTAAAAAAAAAAAAATAAATACATATTCAATACATGTATGTGGATGGTGAGGCAGATTGTTTTTTGCATCCTTAATGCAAAACAAATAAAGAATTTTAATTCACAGGAAACATTACTAATGTCTGAAATTTACTGTGTATTTTGTAGGATTTAACTTTAAAATTGGACTCAAATCCTGTACCCTATCAAGTGCCCCAGCACCTTCTAAATAGCACTTAATTGTACTCGAGACACCAAAACAATAAAAAACACCACACACAACACAATACGACAGCTGTTGTTCATGTGACTCTACAGATGCCAATTGCACACAAGTCTTTCTGTATATCTCTCTCTCTCCAGCATACTGCTTCAGAATGACAGCTATAATGGGGATGCCTGTACCTTATCCTTTTGTTTATTATACAGGAACTTTTGAGCAGTTTTTAGATTCACACTGCCTGATACAGCCATAAAGGATGACTTTTACATACAGTGGGCAATTTTTTTTTTTAAGTTACAAAACATTCAGATGGAGCCAACAATATTCTCATGCAGTATATGATTGAATTCTTCGCTCATTTATTTTGGAGCAGCACTAACATCAGCAAGAAATCTTACCACAATATTTGTGCAAATTGGGGTAGTTTAGTCTTGATGACAACCAAGGGTTCAGTGGCATGCAGTAATGTGCATTATTCTAAATAACATCAACTCTATAATAAAGCCAAAGATAAATCTTAAAAAATATACATTTTTATTTGTATAAAACATGTTGACAATTATTTTAGGTTAGGCTGAAACATTTTAATCGTTTAGATGCTAAGCACTGAGTGTATACCTAACTAATGTCATGGCCAGAAATACTGGCATCCCTGCACTTCTTTCAGAAAATGCAGAATTCAAAATGCAGATTATGAAAGAAGTGCAGGGGTACCAATATTTATTGACATTTTTTTTTTAAACTTAGCATGTGGTAAATGGATGGATGAACAAATATTCCTTCCAACAGCAAATTAATGTCTGATGGATCTCTGATGGATAAAAGTAAATGCTTTACATGTACACATATTTGTATAAAAATGCATACACATACTGGTGGTGTCTCTTTTGTGCTATTTCGTAATGCAGAATAAAATTAGGTATCAAGTTATGCAATTACAACATTAAGAATTTTAAGAATGTTAATCTAAGGGAGTCCTGCAATTCATTAACAGCCCATTTAGGGATAATTCCTGCCTTGTGCAATGCTGCTGGGAAAATGTATGACCCTCACGACTCTGATATGGATTAATCAGCAATTAAAATTTTACATTATAATCATAACCTTCTGAGTTTTTTGGCTTGTAATGTCAGAGTGTCTGCTGGCATCTTGTTTGCTTGACATTAGTGTGTGCTTCAAGTACTACAGGTGTTAATGGGACATTTTACAAGTTTACATTTAAACGTATAATTACTTTATCACTATATTAAGAAACAGAAGAGTCAGAATGCACTATGGAGGTCACTGCTACATTGAACACTCCAATGACACAGACCCAGCTGACAACATTGCCAGTTTTGGACAAGACATGATCGGACCTCTAGTTGGTGTGACAACTTTGAGAATGAAGTAGTTGAAGAATTTTGTTTGTCATGCTGTTGTCTTTGTGTAAGCAGCTTTGCCCACATATCGAAGGAAAGACAATTGTAATGAGATCGCCTGTCAGTGTTATGAAAAAAAGTCTATTATTTAGCAGACCTGGGGAGATTACGCAAGACAGCAAATATCTTTGGGTTGTCAAGGGAGGTGGTTTCTAAAATAGTGAGGCAAGCATGTGAAGCAAGTCACCAAGCCCATGGCATCCCTCGATGCCGTGGATGCGTTTTGTGTGTTTTCATGTGGAAAAACAGTGCGCGTGTGGACAGTATTAAAAAAAAAAAAATTAAAAACTTGGGAGGAAAACTCACATTTTTAAAAATACTCAGGTGAATGTGGACAAGGCCTTATATTCAAAGAAAACAATTATGAAAATTGTTTGCTACCAAAGGCTACCAATTGAAATAAGAAAAATTAAAACTATGACCAGAACTGTATATTCAAGTCTGGATTTTAGAAAACTACAACACACTGCATGATTGTGTGATCACTGTCTAGCCAGTGCTGACATTTAGACAATACGTTAAATTGCAATAGTGAATTAAATGCACCAGTATAAACTAAAGCAAGTGGCTTCATTTGCCTATGCAGCATCCAGAACAATATTAGAGGGTTTATTAATATCTGCTTTAAAGTTCACCTTTAAAAGGCATATTAAAACTGTCCAATTATTAAATTTCTGATGAAAAAACTAACTGAAAATTGTAGGCCAAAAATATTATACCCTACCTGAAAGTATAAAAACCAACTATCCAACTACCTCCTGTAAGCTCTTATGTAGAGACAACACCTTGTACTATCAACACAAGAGTGAAACCTGCCCTGAACACATCACAAGTCTATCATATCACAAACACACACACTTATGGGAGAAAAAAAAAAAAAAACACAGAAGACAATAGCCTGGCCAGGTTTCAAAATAAGGATTATAGAGCTGTGTGTCAGCAACTTTAATGACTGTGCCTACTGATCTAATAAAATAACTAAAAATTTCATACCTACAGTTGGAAAAACTAGTTTCAATGACCCAGTGCTAAAAGCAATTTTACAAATATATTGTATTTTCACACATCAAATTCTTGTTAAAAACCAAAAATGTTTTCAATGTGAAAATTTGATTTTTCACCCTTACAGATCATCAAAAAAACCTCAAACTTATTTTTTCCATTCCATTTTACTCTGCACAACAGTTATGAAACCAATTGCAGCAAACTGATGGCATTGGCTATAATACTTAGAACTGGCTCATGTCAGCTGTAATACAATGTAGATACTTGTGGTACATATGAAAATTGCTATTTTCTAAAGTAGTTTTAAGAATCTTGTTGGCAGAATTAAATGGCCAGTCAAATTACAGTTAAGAATGTCATGTAACTCCTTCAGCACATCTATTTCCCATCCTGATGAAAAAACTAAATTTTGGCTAATGTTTTTCAAATAAATTACTCAACATCATCCATACGTACAATCACATAGTACACCCTTTTCCTCTTTTTTTTTAAAAAACATATTAGGTTATAACTAACAATCATCTATTCCTCATCAAGGTCTTAAAATTAAATAAACCTAATCCTGAGGACAAATACTGCATATTTTCCTTTATCATATATTCAACAAAAGTAATATGTGTGAAAAATAAATACACTACTTCAAACGTATTAAGAGTGGCAATAAAAGGTGCAAATAATAAAGTACACTTAATTAACTGATTATACGAAAGTGCAACATTTGCAGGGGTTCTTAAACATTTTAATCCAAGGACCCAAACAATAGTATTATCATCAAAATGATTCTAATAACAATGCCATTTAATAAAAACAGTTAATATTTTCTTCCTACTGAAACGCATTTCTCACATGAATATTACAGAAAAAAATTGTAAGGTCTAGTGTACACACAATTCTCTACAGTGCAGCAAATACGTCCTTCACACTAGAGAGAGAGGGGTCAGGAGTATGCACTAATTACAGCGCATTGCCGCACCCAGCACAACATGAACCACCTGGATTGGGACCCAAGTGTAGCCATGCAACGGGCGACACCTCAGCACCACACTGGAACAGTGTGAGGTTTTTATAGTGGCTGGAGTGCCAAACCTGCCATCAACCTCTGTGGTTTCCCTGCAAATTGGAGGACCTGCTTTCAGGGCTGGATGCAATAAATTTGTATGTTGTCTCTCAGGTAAGTTAACTCTATGAAGGGCAGCACTCACAATAAAAAATTAACGGGAGTCTGGAGCCCAGTTGATAACTGCTTTATTTCAAACATGGGCTTTAACATATACAGTAATCCCTCACTTATCGCGGGAGATAGGTTCCAAGGCCGACCGCGATAACTGAATTTCCGCGAAGTAGGGATACCATATTTATTTAATTATTTAACGTGTATTTGGACGTTTTTAAACCCTCCCTGTATTGTTTACAACCCACCCTTTACTCTATTAATAACAGGGACAACTGCTAAGCAATATGAAATCGGTAGATAAGTTTACACTTACTGTATAGCGAAGTACACGTAGCTATATATGACGTGATGATGGTGATGAATATGCTGCGCAGTACAAATGATGACGATGAAGGTGATAATCCCCTGAATGCAGTAGCAAGAGCACATTAATGCTGAATGAGTGAGATGAGACTTCCTGGTTAATGCAACACTCCGTCGCTGAGCCAATCAGCAGCACACAGGAACTTAACTGCGTGCTCTGATTGGGTAGCTTCTCAGCCATCCGCCAATAGCATCTCTTGCATGAAATCAACTGGGCAAACCAACTGAGGAAGCAAATACCAGAAGTAAAAAGACCCATTGTCCACAGAAACCCGCGAAGCAGCGAAAAATCCGCGTTATATATTTAGATATGCTTACATATAAAATCCGAGAAGTCGTGAATCCACGAAAAGTGAACCGCGAAGTAGAGAGGGATTACTGTATAAGAACAGTGTGATGAAATCTAACATTGGAAAGACGTTCTCCTTTTATACAGATATACTCTACACCAAGCTCTAGTATACAACTAGAATGAACAACACCTTTACTGCCAAAATAAAAGTCTCTTTTAAAACTGGCAAAATAACAAATAAGTCCTAACCATAAGTGTGAAGCACTTCATGGTCACTCAAACTGAATTTACCATTCAACACTGATGGAGATATAAAGTGTTGTGACATACTGGTTAACTCACCAAAATACCTTGAAAATAATCACATTCTTCTGCCTCACTCATTTTTAAAACTAGCACAGCAGTGCAGTCACCTCATAAGCCTGTTTCTCTCCCCTTTTCTTATACTGAATGTGTCTATCATCTTGGTTTGATTGATATACAGCTTGTGCAAGAAGTGTCATTTGTATTATTATATTTTATTTTCGTACCACAGAAACAAAAGCTCCCTGTGATAAGTCAACAGTATTGTTTATAAGATATGTCTAGGAACGTATGCTGGTGCAATAGACAGTATGCTGAACAGAAGATGGCATATATCACATGCCATAGAATTTGTCCCTGGATGAACTCAACTAACTTTACTACACAATCATGTAGTGAACTGTCACAAACATGTCAGTGACCCAGGGTTTAAGAAACACTGCTATAGAGCATTTAGAATTTAAACAAAACCAAGTCAAGGGACAAATAAATAAATAAAAATAATCAGCAATGGTATCAGAGAAGTTGCTGTTTCTGTTCAGTAGTCTTTAAAGTGCTAGATTACCATTTCCCAAAAAATTAATGTTCATCAGAAGTGTGAAGGCTTATTGACAAATGGTAAACAGTTAAGATGATTGCATATTTTTCCAAGACCGGTCTGTCCTCTCATAATTCACTCAAAGACCATACAGTATGTTGCTTTGATAGTTCACAAAAAAAGAAAAAAAAGCTACCTAAAGGGTTCCACAGAATACCATCAACATGGAAGTCGTATCATGTAACAGGAAAATAATATTAAACACACCAGTAAAATACACAACTCATTGGCCTAAAAAACAAAAAACATGTTTTTCGAATGTCTGAATCAAAGTCCAGATCACAGCACCATAGAGCTGTTATGACTGGATTATAAACAAAAAAATTCAAGCATCAGTAAACAAAAGCACTATTGTGAGGAGGAATGGAGTCAAACCTTTTTGGTAAAGAAAGCCATTAACATATGGGCATAATAGCCATTAACATCTGGACAGTCCACCCACCCATTTTCTGAATAACATCCGTGTTTATTTGATATTTGGACTTCAGTCTTCACACATTATACATTTCAGCATTTTGCCAATTAGCAGAACAAGAAAAAAAATTTCTGTTTTAGTTATGTGCTCAAAATTTCTTGACTCGCATTTCCCATCATCCTACATTTACCCAGATTGTTATAGACACAGAACACACATGAAATATATGTACTCCAAATAATATATTATTTTCCCTATACAATTCAAAGCACCTCACACACAGACTGGACCTGGGAGAAATTTACGACTGACTTCAGCTGAGTCAGTGGGGGATGGGATAGCAAAATGCTTGTAGCTTGTGCTGATTGACACATTTGCAAAACAAAGATGGTGATGAAGTGGTGTGAAGGAATTTAAGATGGCCTGGCATTACGACTTTTTTCATAAGCTTCAAGGATTCTAGTGTTAAAGCAGTCATATTTAGTACTTTGTTGCATATCCCTTACATGCAGGGACTGCTTGAAGTGTCCTTGTCCCGAACATTATGGAGAGAACTATAGATAGATAGATACTTTATTATCCCTGACAAGAGCCGTTTTGAGTATTTAGCCAATAATGCAGACTAAACATTAATGAAAATTAATGGAAAACTTCCTTAAAGCAAACATTTAATAGTAGTCTAGGAAAATAATTACAATAAAGTAGTGGCCGATCAGTGCCCCAGCTCCTTAGCAACCTCTCCCTGCTTTTCTGGATGGTGGACTAGTAACATTACACTTTGATAATTTATGAACACAATTCTTTTGTGGCTTCTCTGGATTTGAGATTTAACACTGTTGTGTTTTGTTAGCTTCATATTATGTTGTACAGCGCTTCTCTGCTTAAAAACTGACAAAATTAGTGTGCACCTGACAAAACACACTGCTAATTTTATTTATATATATATATATATATATATATATATATATATATATATACACATACACACACATACATATACATACACACACACACACACGCACATGCGCGCGCACACACACACACACACATACATAGGTGCTGGTCATAAAATTAGAATATCATGACAAACTTGATTTATTTCAGTAATTCCATTCAAAAAGTGAAACTTGTATATTAGATTCATTCATTACAAACAGACTGATGTATTTCAAATGTTTATTTCTGTTAATGTTGATGATTATAACTGACAACTAATGAAAGTCCCAAATTCAGTATCTCGGAAAATTAGAGTATCAATTAAGACCAATGCAAAAAAAGGATTTTTAGAAATGTTGGCCAACTGAAAGGTATGAACATGAAAAAGTATGAGCATGTACAGCACTCAATATTTAGTTGGGGCTCCTTTGGCCTGGATTACTGCAGCAATGCGGCGTGGCATGGAGTCGATCAGTCTGTGGCAATGCTCAGGTGATATGAGAGCCCATGTTGCTTTGATAGTGGCCTTCAGCTCTTCTGAATTGTTGGGTCTGGCGTATTGCATCTTCCTCTTCACAATACCCCATAGATTTTCTATGGGGTTACGGTCAGGCGAGTTTGCTGGCCAATCAAGAACACTGTGTGCAGGTGCCAGGTCCTGTTGGAAAATGAAATCTGCATCTCCATAAAGTTCGTCAGCAGCAGGAAGCATGAAGTGCTCTAAAACTTCCTGGTAGACGGCTGCGTTGACCTTGGACCTCAGAAAACACAATAGACCAACACCAGCAGATGACATGGCACCCCAAACCATCACTGACTGTGGAAACTTTACACTGGACCTCACACAACGTGGATTCTGTGTCTCTCCTCTCTTCCTCCAGACTCTGAGACCTTGATTTCCAAAGGAAATGCAAAATTTACTTTCATAAGAGAACATAACATTGGACCACTCAGCAGCAGTCCAGTCCTTTTTTGTTATAGCCCAGACGAGACGCTTCTGATGCTGTCTCTTGTTCAAGAGTGGCTTGACACAAGGAATGCGACAGCTGAAACCCATGTCTTGCATATGTCTGTGCGTGGTGGTTCTTGAAGCACTGACTCCAGCTGTAGTCCACTCTTTGTGAATCTGCCCCACATTTTTGAATGGGTTTTGTTTCACAATCCTCTCCAGGGTGCGGTTATACCTATTGCTTGTACACTTTTTTCTACCACATCTTGTCCTTCCCTTCGCCTCTCTATTAATGTGCTTGGACACAGAGCTCTGTGAACAGCTAGCCTCTTTAGCAATGACCTTTTGTGTCTTGCCCTCCTTGTGCAAGGTGTCAATGGTCGTCTTTTGGACAACTGTCAAGTCAGCAGTCTTCCCCATGATTGTGTAGCCTACAGAACTAGACTGAGAGACCATTTAAAGGCTTTTGCAGGTGTTTTGAGTTAATTAGCTGAATAGAGTGTGGCACCAGGTGTCTTCAATATTGAACCTTTTCACAATATTCTAATTTTCTGAGATACTGAATTTGGGACTTTCATTAGTTGTCAGTTATAATCATCAACATTAAAAGAAATAAACATTTGAAATACATCAGTCTGTGTGTAATGAATGAATCTAATATACAAGTTTCACTTTTTGAACGGAATTACTGAAATAAATCTACTTTGCCATGATATTCTAATTTTATGACCAGCACCTGTAAGTGTATGTGTATATTATATAATATTATAATAAATAATAAAAGAAAATCCTGCAACAAGACGTGATCTTGAAGAGAGACACTTCAGAGAGGCAGAGACACTTTCACTTCTCATGACATGGTCAAGTCACGTCATACTGACACTAGGGGGCTCCGCCCCCTGCTCGCTTCGCTCGCCAACCCCTGGCGTTGGGGCATGACAAAGAGTGAGATGTATGAATTAGATATAGAATAGTGTGCAGGTTTGAATGATGCCTATATAAATACAAAATAGAGTGTTTGGCATAGAGTAATGTTTTATTGGAATATTTCTCTGTATACAACATTAGTAGTAAAGATGGTGTCTTGTCTTTGAATGAGTCTTCCTTGGCATGGATCATTTTCAATTTTAACTTTAATGTGAGATGAACGTCGAACACATGAGAAGGCAAAATAAAGTTGTCCATGTCCAAAAACGGGTTCAGAGAGGTAGATGCCAACCTTGTCCATGGTTTGTCCTTGTGATTTGTTGCTGGTCATGGCAAATGCAGGTTTAATGGGGAACTGTCGGTGTTTCAATGTAAAAGGTAATTCTAGGTCAGAACTCGTAAGGTCAATTCCAAGAATGAGAACAGTATTGTTAGCATGTGAATCTGAAAGAACTGTTGCTTGAATAACATCGTGTGTTATGGTGTTGACGACTAACCGTGTGCCATTGCATAAACCCTGTTTAGTGTTAAGGTTTCTTAATAGCATGATTATTGTTCCGTTTTTAAGGGTAAGGTTGTGTTGTGGTCATTCGTCCGGGTTAATAGTGTTCAAATATTCTAATGGGAAATTCAGATGTTCATTGTCGTCATCAGAGTCAACTTTGTCAGAGCTTAGAAAGAGCCGTGTCTCTCCAGGAAGTAATGAAATGACCTGGTTAATAATGTGATTAACATTAATATTTTTTGGACATAATATAGTGCGTTGTGTTAACCACATATGCGAAAGCAGTATGGGCCATTGCCTTTTGGTGGCCTGATATGTACTCCGGTAGATGCAAAAGCAAATGAACTATTGTAGGATCTAATGCAGTTCATAAAGTTTTTACTTTCAGGCACATCCTTAGTTAGAAGCTTCTGTAGATATTCAGGATATGAATGTAATGAATGTAAAGGAGGCAGTCTAATCTGCCCCTTTTGACAACAACGTGTAAATTCATTATTTGTATTGCCAGTTGTTTCTTCTGTGAAGTTAAGTGAATGACAATGATTGCAAATGACATTCATTAATCCCAATGAATTTTCCTCAATAGTGGACTCATTATTGAAAGCGTTGTCAGCCAACTGGCGTAAGCGTTAAGCAGACGTCTGGTGTTGATGTCTGCGACGGGCATGTTTTGCTTGTGGTGTTTGAGTGCCGCGTTGTTGCATGTCCATTATTTGTGACGCGCTATTTTTGAGTTTTAATTGATCCGCCTCCGCTTTGCGCAAAGTCCGTTTCACTCTACGTCGTGCATTGTTTGTATCGTGCCTTGTCCGTTTTTGTATGTCGGTCAGTTGAGCTTTCTGCTTTTTGAGTCCTGCTTGCTTGTTTTCTGGCCGGTCATATGCGCGTTGCTTTGCTCCCTTTTTTGTATGTCTGAGACGCAAGCTCATTCTTTTGAAATCGTGCTTGTTTTGATGCAGCACTTTGAGACGTGCGCTGTATGCATCTACGTTCAATGTGTCTGTTCATTTGGGCACGTCTCTGTAACGGGGTTACTTGAGCTTTGCGTTTTTTGATCCGAGACATTTTTTCTCACGTATTTTCCGAAGCGCATTGTATGCGCCGCCGTGTATTCTTTTTGTTTCATTCGTGTTCGTGTGTTTGGTTCCATTATCCGATCCGAATCGTTTTGTACCCGTGACCGTGTATGCATGACTTGTTTGTTCCTCAGCGTGCGAAATATGTATAAGTATTAAGGAGGATCGCACTCACTGTTAATATGGAGCCTTTTCTCCAGTTGAACGGTTAATAGTGCTTTATTTTAATGAGATCCACCTATGCTGCCTAGTGTGAAGGTTTTGAGATGACGTATGTTTAATATGGACGTTTCCTTTAGATATGTGGCTTTGGGTGTCACTTCTTATTGATTGGGGGGGGGGTAGGGTGGTGTGGGTGAGGATTGTTGTTGAGCGAGCGTCTTCTTTCGTTTTGTGTTCCAGGGGCTTGTTGAATCCCCCTCTTTGTGTGTGTCCCGTCCGTTGCTTGTAGGGTGTGTGGGGTGGTTTTGTGTTCTTTTTTTTTGTGTTCCAGGGGCTTGTTAAATCCCCCTCTTGGTGTGTATCCCGTCCGCCCTTTCTTGCGCCTGCGCAGTACGTCTTTTTGCAGCTACGGCCCATGGCCGGATGTGCCTGCGTCCATCATCCGGTTTAGCATTCTCGGTTAGTAATATGGATACATTGGAAGCATGTTCCCATGAGACAGTGACTTGTCAAACAAGATCACGGTCATCTAAAAAGCAAAGAAGAAAGAGCAGCTCTAAAACATTTGATAAGTTGAAGATGACACGACCACAACTAAGCAAAGAAGAAAGAGCAGCGCGTCAAAAAAAGACACAGTAGAATTTCACAAAGACGTTCAAAAACTGTGGCACCATACACATGCAGAGCAAGTTCAAAAATATGACAGTACTAAAATTCTAAAGTGCCAAAAAAAGACAGCACAGATCGCATTCACGCTAACAAACAGAAATTATCACTCCGTGAAATAATGGAACAGCAAACACTGATCGAATATACGAACATAGGTGATATGTTGGAAGTATGTAGATATTGTAAGGCTTTAAAGTTTAAGTCATAGACTTGTACATCAGCGAATATGTATTGCCATCAGGGAAAAGAACTGCTACTTCCCAGTGAAGAGGTATTTCCGAGAGAATTAAAAGATTTGTTGTTTGGTGAACGGAAATCCTACAGACAAAATATACAAGTCTACAATAATCTTTTTGCGTTGATTCACACAATAATGGACCATACCCTATGAGAATCTTTGTTCCAGCAACAATTAAAGCTACGACAAATTTAATTTCGAAAAAAAAATACAATTTGGTCAGGAGCATATTTATGATCATGGAGAAGCGCTGCAACCTAGTATCGAAAGAGTTAAATGATCCGACGTACTAGAAATTATACAGCCAATAATGAATACAAATCCATATGTCCAAAAATCTCGCACTTTACACGACATTTATCTAGAGAACACGGACAAAGAAATTGTCTTGGATTTCTATGTGAATCCGAAAGATCACAGTCGCATTTATAATAAACCAACATGTGACGAATTGTCAGCAATTATAATTTCGAAAGACAGAGATATCAAAGACAGAGTAGATATTTGTGTATATCCAAAGGCAAAGCACGATTCGCCATTTCTGTCAAATACATTGCCACATTCAGATCCTTTACTCTTTCCGTTGCTTTTCCCAGATGGCGAAACATGATGGTCGTATAATATGAAACAAACACATTCAGAAAAATGTATAACACCCACACAATATTTCGGGTCCATATCAGAGATATGCTCCCATGTATTTAACCCACTTCTATCATCTCAACGTCTATCGCAGCATTACATTATTAATGCATGTCTAAAAGTCGAAGCTAATCGTCTCTTCTTTAGTAAATCAAATCAAGCTAAACTTAGAATGGAACATATGCAAGGGCTCATTGGTCATGTTCAAAATTCAAATATTAATTAATTTAGACAAATTCAAAATAGGTAAAGCAGTAATATTACCGTCATCATATCAAGGTAGTCCAAGAGCATTGCAACACTTGTATCATGATGGAATTGCTATATCCCGAACTATTGGTCAGCCAGATGTATTTCTTACAATGACTTGCAATCCACAATGGCCAGAAATCTGCAGATTCTTGATAGCAATGCCACCGGCTACATTGGCTCTGGATATTCCCACTTTCGTAAGTAGACTGTTTTATCAGAAAGTCTCATTTTTATTGAATGAACTCGAAAAGGTGTTTGGGCAAATCAGAGCATACATTTACACCATTGAATTGCCTCACATGCATTTATTGGTTACTTTCCATCCATCCATCCATCCATTTTCCAACCCATTATACCCTAACACAGGGTCACGGGGGTCTGCGGGAGCCAATCCCAGCCAGCACAGGGCACAAGGCAGGAACAAACCCGGGCAGGGCGCGAGCCCACCGCAGGGCACACACACACACACACGCACCAAGCACACACTAGGAACAATTTAGGATTGCCAATGCACTGGTTACTTTGCAAAATAAATTAACTGCTGATGATGTAGAACGGTTTGTCTGTGCTGAGATTCCAAACAGAGAATCCTGTCCTGAATTATGGTACAAAGTCATTAAGCACATGTCTCACGGACCACATTTAAAAGATTCAGTATGTTGGAACTCAAAAGAACAAAAGTGTTAAGAAATTTTTACTGAAGTTTTAAAATAAAAAGTGCACATAATGCATATGTAATAATTTCTTACAAAACAAAATAAATAAATTGTATTTTCACTGGACCAAACCCGGGGGTTGGCGAGCGAAAGCAAGCAGGGGGCTTAGCCCCCTAGTGTGTGTGTATATTTTTTATTTTATATATATATATATATATATATATATATATATATATATATATATATATATATATATATATATATATATATATATATATATATATATATATATATAGAGAGAGACAGAGAGAGAGAGAGAGAGAGAGAGAGAGAGAGAGAGAGAGAGAGAGAGAGAGAGAGAGAGACAGACAGACAGACAGACAGACAGACAGACAGACAGACAGACAGACAGACAGACAGACTTAAACCAATCTTTAAAAGGTTATCTGCTATAGTCCAAGAAAGAACTGATTACTCATTAATGATACTCATTAATGAACTTCCAAGAAAGCATTTCTTCATTTTAACTCAACTCCATTGAGAATACTTGCATTTTTGTTCTATAAAACTATAATGTCATTTGATAAGATGTGTATTTTCTATAGTGTTATATATACAGTGGAACCTCGTTTCATGACCATAATTCATTCCAAACCTCTGGTCGTAAACCGATTTGGTTGTGAACCAAAGCAATTTCCCCCCATTAGGATTGTATGTAAATACAATTAATCCGTTCCAGACCGTACGAACTGTATGTAAATATATTTTTTTAAAGATTAAGCACAAATATAGTTAATTACACCAAAGAATGCACAGTGTAATAGTAAACTAATGTAAAAACATTGAATAACACTGACACAAACACCCAGGCTCCCTGCTCAGCTGCACGTGCAGGCTCTCTCTCTCTCTCAGCAGCACGCGAGCCCCCCCCCCCCCCCGTAACATTGCAGCAGTTCGCGCTATAGCCTTACAATCCGATCGTTGTATAAACACTTTTTTTTTTTAAATGAGTTTTAAGCACAGGGGGGAAAAAAAGGAACATTTCAACAAATTCGAACTTTATTTAAAAGCCAACCAAGACAGTAACATTGCAGGAGTTCACGCACAACCCGATCGCTGTAAACACTTTTTAAATGAGTTTTAAGCACATGGAAAAAAATAAACATTTGAAAAAAAAGAGAAAAGTAACATTGCAGCACTTTCTTCTCACCACTCTTCACTTGCTTAGAAGCCATGGTTAACTGCAAAAGCACACAAAATACTGTAGAGCACAAAGAGTTCACAGGTAAAGCACGCACGTCTGACTGAGAACAATGAACAGGGAGAGGCTGAACACGTGCTTAAATACAGTAATCAGCGCGTACGAACCGGTAGGGAAATGAAATAGAGCACAAAAACTTCACAGTGAAAGCAAGAAGGCACGTCTGACAGAGAACAATGCAACAGGTGCGGAAATCATCGGCGCACACAAACTGAAAGGGAAACTGGCTTGTTCACATACCGAGTATGTGGTCGTGAACCGAGGCAAAAGTTTGGCGAATGTTTTGGTCGTAAACCGAGTTGTACGTGTACTGAGACGTTCGTGAACCGAGGTTCCACTGTATATGTCACAGACACACACACACACAAAAAAAAAACACTTTAAACTGGGCCTTAAATGGATCAGAGAAAACAAATAACACTTGCAGCCACCACCTTATGGGGAAAAAAGTATTAAGCTTTAAATTCAGAAATCTTCTTAAAAGATGACATTAATATGGGTCTGTAAGGAGAAAAAAAAAAAACAGGAAACAAGTAAGCCACACCTCTGTAAAGTTAAGCTCCTGTTCCTCAGAGAAACTCCCCGAATATACTCATGTCATACTAGGACATGAGGAACAGTTAAATGGGCAGTGAAAAGGGGGGGGGGGAGACGGACACCTTCAAGTGTCCTTCAAAATGAAAAATAAAATGTCAGTAGGTTCCTTATACATCACATTTTTACCAAACAAAAACACTAGTCAAACATCAAACTACTACCACCTCAACATGTTAAAACAAAAACAATATAAACAACAAGCTCTTTACCCAGAGTGTTTAAAAATGGGAAGGAATGCTTCAGCTGCATCTTTAAGTCTTGAATACTGCATCATTGTCCTTCAGTTGCATTCCTTCCGCAATAAGTAATTTACAAACTGTTCCTATTATTAAAAAGATCTCAACTCAGGTAAATAAGATAAATGTGAGTGCCTTTAGTGGTATTTCAGTAGCGTAGTATACATCAATAAACATACTTAAAAATGTTTTTTTTTTTTTTTTAATTCCTTCATGGTTTTTTGGTTAAAAATTCTCCATTCTTCAGTCAACTTCAAAATTATTGGGAAAAGCATAAAAAGATGTGTAAAATGGTTGACAACTGAATGGTGCAGTTTCTCGTGAAAGTGTTAGTTATCAGACCATTACCTAAAAAGCCAGAGATAGACACACATGTGCTTAATAATTATAGACCCATTTCAAATTTACCCTTTTCCTTTAAAATACTTGGGACAAGTAGTTGCCATGCAACTTCAGTCTCACCTTGCACATTACAATTTGAGAAAGTCCAGTCTGGCTTCTTCACTGGTTATATATATATAGTACAGAATGAGCACTGACCCATGTTGTAAATCACACTCCAAAATACTTTGATATGTATTATTTTGTTAGATTTACACACAGTGACTGACACCATTGACCATTCTATTTTACTACATAGGTTGGAAAATTACATTTGGCTCACAGGCACTGTGCTTGACTGGTTTAATTCTTATTTATCAAATCACTACCAGTAAATACAGGAATGTGTCAGTACTCCATCATTACACGAAATTTAAATATGGTGTTCCACAAGGCTTAGTATTGGGAAATTTACTGTTTACATGTTTTCATTGGAATCATTACAAAGCATAACATTAAAATTTTCACTCATGTGCCAATGACACCCAATTATACCTTTCTTTTAGACCAAATGAGGTTTCTCAGATGGTGTTCTTAAATAATTGTGCCAAAGAGGTAAAGAGGTGGATGAATGAGAACAATTTGTCTCTGAATACAGAAAAAACAAATGTTAGCTACTGGGGGGAATGACACGGACAACAACATTATGTCACTCTTTAACTCAGTTGGAATCACCATTACTTTTTACTGAATCAGCGAACAATTCAAGTGCTATTTTTGACACGCATCATAAAACTAACCCAACATTTCTTCCATCTTATAAATATTAGAAGATGGAGACATTTCTATGTATGCAAGATACTGAGAAATTAATTTATGTTATTTATTTCTCTGAAGATTGACTACGGCAATTAATTATTCATTAGGTGTTCAAATAGTTCTTTATGAAACTTTCAGTTAATTCAAATTGCTGCTGCAAGAATTACTGAACAAAACCAGAAGTTATAAAACATAACTCCAGTTCTCAAATCCTTGCACTTTCTTCCAGTTAAGCTTAGGGCTGATCTCAAAATCCTCTTTTCAACTTATAAAGCCTTAAATAGACAAGTAAACAGAGCTTTGACCAAGCTTATCGTTATTTACAACCAGAGGGCACATTGAGATCTCAAGATGCCAGCCTACTTAAGTGTCCAAGGATTAATAAAATAAGAGTGGGAGGTCCAACTTTTAGTTACATGGCCAAGAAGCTGTAGAATGATCTGACTGCTAATATAAAAGAGACGCCTCTTCAGTCTCAGATTTTAAAACCAGGCTGAAGATTTGCTACTTTAGTCAAGCATACCCTGACTAGAGCTTCTGATAAGCTGTGCATACTGCATCTCTGTTAGTCATTTGTACAGAAATACAAGTGTAACTATTTTTAAAAAATTACTAACCCTCCTCTATTCTGTTTCGGTCATCTGTATCTGGCTATGGCATTTGGTGCCACTGCTCTACTGCCAGGCTGCTCTCCTGCATATGAAAAAGTCATCTTCGATAAAGAAGCATTGCAATCATCAGATGGAAAGATTCTCTCATCAGATTAGATAGCCATCACAGACTCCACTATAGAAAACCCAAGAGCTGGTAGGTGACCAATTGGCTGAGGGCACCAGGCTTGTGACATTTTTTACTTTTTCTTTTACAATTTTAAACTCCAACGCTGTCAACTGGCCACAGTTCATCAATTAATTAATGGACAGATATTGTTGGTTTGAATTTATGATTAATCAGTTTCTGCCTTGTTGTATACCAGTTCTATATTCAATAATTAGTATAAATCTTTACTTTTATTTTAATTAAGAATTGGTCACACTGCTCCATACCTGCATTCAGTGAAGAGCACCATACAAAAAATATGTTGCACTTGTATAAAATAAGGAATACATATAATTATTCAAATATCTCTTAAAATGATGAATTTGCTTAACCATTTATCTAATAATAATCTTTCCTAAAAGAGCACTGTTTTCATAATAGTGTATTCTCTGAAGAACAGATGTAGAACAATTATTCACACCCTGGCAGAATACCTTAAATAAAACCAAATCAAATGCATCCCTGGTGGGGAAAAAAAAAATCTTTATTTCCCCTATATGGAGCAGTTCCAATATAATAGTGATCCCCTGCCTATCGCGGAAGCTACGTTCCAGACCCATCAGCGATAGGTGAAAATCCGCGATATAGAAAGACCATATAAATACATTTTTTTTTTTATAGTTTAAGCCTTAAAATACCCCTTCCACACGCTTTAAGCACATGTAAAATAATTAAAACACACTTTGTAAACACATAGGATATGTGGATGTCAGGCTAAGGATATGAGTAACATCTCTCTATTATAAAAAAAATCTTGGCAGGGAGACGAGGCTTGATCTTCTGAGAAGACAATTTGACATCCCGCGAGAGACATTTTTTAACGTCACACAAGACAAGGCAGTGAGACAGAAGGACAGCTGCTGTACAGGCTTTTAAATGCTTGACGCGCAGAGAGACAATCAGAATCAGCCCTCACACACCAGCCCCCCCACCCCCAGCCACTTCACAATGAAAGCAGGGGAGACGCAAAGTGGCAGGAGCGTAGCGTGTCTCTGGGGGTTGCGCGAAGCGATTGAGACCAGATCATCTCGTAGAGACACTTTGACGACAGGCAAGACTAGACATTACAACCTTAGGAAGCAAAACCCTTGAGACGGTGACCTTTGCATGTCACGCCCTACGTACAAACAATTTAAAACAAGTTCACAGACATCTAACCTAGCAGTTGTAGGAATGCTTTTGGCAAACAAACTCCAGCTGCTCCCAGCTGTTAAAACAACAAGCAGAACATGCAGCTTGCCAGCAGATGATCCGAGCACTTCTTTCTTAGCATGCGTTCAGCCCTTACACCTCCTTCAGAACGCGAGCGGGAGAGACGCGAAGTGGCAAAAGGACAGCTGCTGTACAGGCTTTTAAGTGATTGACGCAAAGTTCGACAAGCACAACACACAACTGGCCAGCAAAAGCAGCAAGACAGCAGCTGAACCGATCACGAGCAGCGTTGCAAGTCCCGCGAGAAAGATTTAACCATGCCCGTGGCCAGGAAAAAATTTTGTTTTTAGAAAAGTTTTAAATGCATATGTAACAATTCCCATGAAAATAATCTCTTTAAATTGTTTATCCGGTAAACCAAACCTGGGGGTGGGTGAGCAAAGCGCGGAGCCCCCTAGAATAATAATAATATTAATAAATCCGCGATGTAGTGGGGGCGCGATTGCTGAACCGCTATATAGCGGGGGATTACTGTACTCTATGACAATTTCCCTAAGAAATAAGAATAGGGTTTTAAACAAGTAAACTGTTTTTGCCATCTATCAACATGGGTAGATCTAAAAAGTTTTCAACTTAGATGAGACTAAAACATTGATGATTAGGAAATAGTTTTGAAAATAAATCATGGGCAAATGAAAAATATTGTTAAATAGGGCTGCATGATTCATTATTTCAAATCAAAATTGGAATTTGACAAAATGTGGTTTAAGATAAATGTTATACAGAATGTCTGACAAACAGGGATATTAGACAGAACATTGTAATTGAAATTTATTAAAAAGGTTTTATTCGAAAGGAAAGGCTGACATTGGAATGTAAAAGGAGGATCGTTTAATTTTACCCGTACTAATTTTGGCATTGTTTTACTCCAAACGCAAAGCTGCAGTATTTTACAGATGCATTTTGCAATTCACTTACACAATTGGCATTGTTGGTAATTTTGAATGGTTAGCTTGTTTTCTTCATTAGTACAACTTGTAGCTAGACCCCTTCAAAACAGTTTTTTCTGCCGCACTGCTGTGCTCTTTGATCCACAAGTCAAACTCGTCCCTGTGGGCGAGCCTAGGGTGCTGTGCCCATCTAATCAGACAGCTAGGGCCATTCATTGTTTTTAATGAGGAAAAAAATACTCTTTTTGTATAGAATGTACATACTTGTAGATTCACAAAGAACAAAACAGAACCACAAAGATTTTTTTGATTGATAGGTGCCCTTCTAGAAAGTATGATCACATATAATATCCAAACTGGTTAATCAGTGCAGGACAGGAACTCTGCATTACCTTCAGCAGGAGGTTGCATATACGCCCAAAGTCAACAATGTGGACCACGAATAATTACAAAGCATAGCATATCAATTTAAAAAAAACTGTTAGATATTGCCAAATGCCAGCCACTGCCCCTGCTCATTAAATTATATGACTACCTGATATTTCACCAGAAAATCCTCATATTGGCAACAAAATTCAGCTATCAAACGGTATGAACGAAGGTGCCAAACAGAGACAGACCGAGTAATGTTTGATCACTAACAAATCCTAACAAAGTTGTACCAAAAGAGCACCATATGGGGTAAGTTTTTACTTGGTCTCTTTCTGTGCTCAGCTGCATGCGGATGTGTTCTGTGTAGCTGCCACGTTATCTGTTTTGCCTACATTTACTTATTTGTCTGACACCTTTATCAACTGTATTTAAGATACAATTGGGTACATTTCTTATGGTTTTCCAATTGATAGGTCAAGTGACTTGCTCAGGGTCATACAATGTTAGTAGAAGGATTTGAACTTACAACCTAAGGGTATGAAGTCCAAAGTCTTAACCACTATACCACACTGCCTACTTTACACATACGTGCTATCTGGCTTGGTCATGCACTATTCTGATGTTCAGTATGTTATTAAAATAGCCTGTAACACATGATTAATATTCTAACGTTTGCAATATATTTATCGATAAATTTTGTTATTATTTTCGAGGCATCGGCTTAATGCTGTTCTTTGGCTAACTTGGTGGAATGGAATCTGATCAGTAGGGGTGCTCTGTTAATGTCAGTTTAACTGCTGCTCTGTGTGGCATGACCTCTCGTTACAAATCATCTTTTTAAACTAGAGCTCGATTAAATAGTACACCAGCATCTCTGCAGTTAATTTATTTTGACATCAATGCTTTATTTAAAAAAGTGCAACAGGATTCACTATATTTAAAATTATAAATTCATAGACTAGTGCCTGCAAAGAAACGCAAAGGCCCATTTTAAGATTTGGTTTGGGTGATGGGTCTGTCACAAGTGTACTCAGTGCAGTTTTTCTAAATGCTTCTCTAAACATGTAAAAGTATAATTTTGCATCAGAATAGACTGAAGGAGAAAAAAATAGACAGATTATACCATCCTGATTTTACCCCACCCTTGACCATGACATTTCTGAGCAAGTCCAATAGTGTTGACTGCCTTTTTCTTAATGCTATCATATTAAATGCACCCTGCCACTACATGGGCAACTCAAAAGTAATAAAACAAGTGTGGTTTTGATTTGCCTTCTATTTTACTTTATTCACTTTTACTTCGTTCACTGCTCTCACAATGTCACAGTCTTTACTAACTGACTGGCCATTATTTGTCTTGATAATTTACAGTACAGCGACTTGTTTTTCACAGTGTTACAAGCAAAAAATAACGACATTAAAAATACAATTATCAAGCACTGTCATCCTCTTTAATAAAATCCCTGTGTGCGTCCATGTGTGTGTGTCTTCTGGTGAAGTGCGCATGCGCGGGGCGACGCTTCAAAGCAGATGCTTGAAAGGCCGCCTGACGCGTCACACAAGACAGAGTGGGCGGGACCTATAAAATATTGCGTGACCAATCCAATCGGAGTTCGGTAAATGAGGTAACACCTAAAACATAAGGCATGAAAAATCCAATCGGGTACTGAGACGCGGAGACCAGCTTCCCCAAAGAGGTGGGATTAGTGTTTGTTGTTGTGAAAGTGTTCACTCTGAGGATGTCAGATTTGCGATTAAGAAGCTTGGCCCAGTAAAGTGTAAAGTGTCAGTCGTTGAAGGGGTTTTCCTAAATATACGAATTTTCATGATATTACAATAGGATGACTTTTAAAAGTAGATTTATTTTCGCGCACATAAAATCTGTTGCTGGGGAGACGCCACACAAAATAATCAGCTGCACGCCAGCACAGATTAAAATACTTGCTGGGGAACTGCACAGTACTTGCTGGAGAGACGCCACAGCAAGCTAAAAAAGAGAGGCAGGATAGGAGATCTTCAAACGGAAACAACTTATCAATCAACAGAGAAGAGGATAAATGTAATATTAATTATACTTGCTGTACTGTCATATACGTTTCAATTTTATTTTTATTATTATTTTACTTAAGGCTTCTTGCAAAAATATTTTTGACAAAAAAAATTAAAACAAGAAACAGAATGAGGTCAAGGTCCCTTGACATTTAATATAGACTGTTCCTACTAATGTTTATGCACTACTGTTCTAGCGCCCGTTATTGTAACGGGCTTAATGTCTAGTTTTAAAATATACAATTGAAACATGGCAACCTAAGGTTGAAAATCTTTGTCCAGTTGACAAACACATAAATATTGATTTACACAGAGCTTTTAATGTAACATGTCTGCATGGCGTATTACGAAAACTTTATTTAGAAGTAACCTCTGCTTAAATTACTTGTCACATTTGGCCACACTACTTGCAGATTACTTTCTGTCTTTAGCTCAGAACCAGTGTATGATGTTGTATGACTTACACATCAGAACGGTCCACTTGAGATGTCATTTCAGATTTCTAATACAGCTGCTGAAACGGCTAGCAAACAAAATGCTAGAACTAATGAGGATCACAACCCATGCTGCGGACTTCAGAGGTCCCACTGCTCATACCATCAAGATATCCAATAATACACCTACTGAAGAAATGCTAGCATGTAATGCTACTTTGGCCTCCCTCCTCTCTGGACTTTATCACCACAAACGACCCATGAATACCATAGATTAGAACATCCAAAGACATGACACTCTGACTGACATTTGCCAATAACTTTTTCTGGCAGTTCTGCTGGAAACGGCAGATCCCACATTGTATTGGTTGCAGCAAGAGGCTGTCAAACAAGATATAAAATGGCTGGAGATGAACGTTGCTAATGCTAACAGTGATTACTGTTTAACAATTTCATCTGTTATTGTATTATACTCTTCTGTATTTCCTAATATTTCCTTTGTTTACTATTTTAGCAATAACGGTTGAAAGTTAGTCCAATACTGAGTGTTACATTTCTTTTTTCTAATCAATTTATATTCATCTTATACAGATCATACCAATATGTGCTACAGTCATATGAAAAAGTTTGGGAACCCCTCTCAGCCTCCATAATAATTTACTCCACTTTCAACAAAAAAAGGTAACAGTGGTATGTCTTTCATTTCCTAGGAAAATCCGAGTACTGGGGTGTTTTCTGAACAAAGATTTTTAGTGAAGCAGTATTTAGTTGGATGAAATTAAATCAAATGTGAAAAACTGGTTGTGCAAAAATTTGGGTACCCTTATAATTTTGCCGATTTGAATGCATGTAACTGCTCAATACTGATTACTTACAACACCAAACTGGTTGGATTAGCTCGTTAAGCCTTGAACTTCACAGACGGGTGTGCCCAAATGAGAAAATGTATTTAAGGTGGTCAATTTCAAGCTGTGCTCCTCTTTGAATATCCTCTGAAGAGTGACAGCATGGGATCCTCAAAGCAACTCAAAAGATCTGAAAACAAAGATTGTTCAGTATCATGGTTTAGCGGAAGGCTACAAAAAGCTCTCTTAAATGTTTAAACTGTCAGTTTGAACTCTAAGGAATGTAATCAGGAAATAGAAGGCCACAGGCACAGTTGCGGTTAACCCCAGGTCTGGCAGGCCAAGAAAAATACAGGAGCGGCATACGAGCAGGATTGTGAGAATGGTTACAGACAACCCACAGATCACCTCCAAAGACCTACAAGAACATCTTGTTGCAGATGGTGCATTTGTACATCGTTCTACAATTCAGCGCAATTTGCACAAATAACATCTGTACGGCAGAGTGATGAGAAAGAAGCCCTTTATGTTCAAGCATCACTCACAAAGTTACGCAGGGGTTGGATATTCCAACAAGACAATGACCCAAAACACAGTTCGAAATCTACAAAGGCATTCATGCAGACATAGAAGTATAATGTTCTGGAATGGCCGTAACAGTCCCCTGACTTGAATATCATCGAAAATCTAAGGGATGATTTGAAGCAGCCTGTCCATGCTCGTCAGCCATCAATTTTAACTGGAGAGATTTTGCATGGAAGAATGGTCAAAAATACCTCCATCCAGAATCCAGACACTCATCAAAAGCTACAGGAGGCGTCTAGAGGCTGTTATATTTGCAAAAGGAGGCTCAACTAAGTATTGATGTAATATCTCTGTTGGGGTGCCCAAATGTATGCACCCGTCTAATTTTGTTATGCATATTGCATATTTTCTGTTAATCCAATAAACTTAATGTCACTGCTGAAATACTACTGTTTCCATAAGGCATGTCATATACTAAAAGGAAGTTGCTACTTTGAAAGCTCAGCCAATGATAAACAAAAATCCAAAGAATTAAGAAGGGTTCACAAACTTTTTCATATGACTGTATTTACCATAAATTGGACATTCCCAGATTTACTCTCAAGACAAAAACTAAATCTTCATCCAAATGTGGACATGAATTTCAAGTGAGGTGGAGTTAAGAGTTTTTCCTTATTAGGAGGTAATACAATGTTACAATTTGACCTACAGAAGTGAGATATAAACTAAATAGACCATAATTCGTTCCAATACTCTGGTCGTAAACCGAGTTGGTCGTGAACCGAAGCAATTTCTCCCATAGGATTGTATGTAAATACAATTAATCCATTCCAGACCGTACGAACTGTATGTATATATATTTTTTTTAGTTTTTAAGCACAAATATAGTTAATTATACCATAGAATGCACAGCGTAATGGTAAACTAAATGTAAAAACATTGAATAACACTGAGAAAACCTTGAACAACAAAGAAAACTAACACTGCAATAGTTCGCGCTATAGTGCTAGGAACCGCTCGCTAAAAACACTTTTTTTAATGAGTTTTAAGCACAGGGGAAAAAATGAACATTTGAAAAATCCGTAATTTAATAAACCACCAAGAAAAGTAACACTGCAACAATGCAGGCTACGAACCGATCACTGTAAATAGAACTGAAAACAAAAACAAGCCTTCTCTACCTTATGCGCCCAACGCGCCTGTGTGTGTGTGTGTGTGCGTGCGTCTTTCTTTTGCGAGCCTGGAGCGCCTGTGTGTGTGTCTCTCTAGCGCACTCCTGTGTGTGTGTGCACCTCTCTCTTATGCGCCTGTGCGCATATGCGTGCCTCTCTTGTGCGTGCTCCTGTGTGTGCGCACGTGTGTGTGTGCCGTGCTCTCTCGCTCGCTGCACAGGAAGAGACTGAACATGTACAAACCGAAAGGGAACCTGGCTTGTTCGTATACCGAGTGTGTGGTCGTGAACCGAGGCAAAAGTTTGCCGAACTTTTTGGTCGTAAACTGAGTTGTACATGTACCGAGACGTTCGTGAACTGAGGTTCCACTGTACTACAAAACTGACAATTTACATATTTACTGTTCATCCAATTTTTAATAAATTCTGTTTTATATTCAAGGTACAGTATTTATAACATTTTCTGGTGGACATGTTTTATGAATCAAAATGTTGGGCCTCATTTCAGTTACTGCACTGTTGTTGTGTCTGCCATCTGCATCTGAACCATTCTCCTCTTTAACTGCTTTTCAAAAGCAAGCTGTATTCTCTGTCCCAGGGGTACTCCACTCCGGCCCTAGAGGTCTACAAGGACCACAGGTTTTCATTGCAACCAGATTCACAATAAGGCAGGAAGCCTAGGATAACGAAACCTGGTTTTTAACTACATAACTGGTTAGTACTTTCATTCTTTCAAGACAAATCTTAAATTGTGGATTTGTAGATTTCTGAGAACATTATACATATGTTCTGTGGTCCAGAACAGATTTTTACCTCTTGGTTCTTCCCGTCTGTCTCATTTATTTCAAAACACTGTATTAACACACTTTGTAATGCATATACACAAACTTAAATGGGAGCACATTAGCTGGAGAGCTGGTAGTTGTCATTTGCACCTCATTATTAACTGATGACTGGTAAAAAAAAGCAACAATTAAAACTTTAATGCAACTATTTAAAAGTAAAAGTAGACAACTAAAAGGTTCTGAATCATAACAAACCAGTTAACTAAAAAGTAAAAAAAAATACTGCTTTAGAATGTAAATAAATGGGTTCTAATTAAAATTTGGTTAAACCAAAACCCTGCACGCACTGTAGACCTCCAGGACTGCTGCTGAGTACCCCCTACTCTAAGAAGAAACAGGAAGTAAATTGGTTGATGATTTCATCACTGGTTCCCATGCATCCCCCCTATAGTACTATGATTTGTGGGCCCCAACCTTACATACGTGGGTATGTTTTAATTGTCAGATGACTATTTATTGAGGCACATACAGTGCATCCGGGAAGTATTCACGGCGCATCACTTTTTCCACATTTTGTTATGTTACAGCCTTATTCCAAAATGGATTAAATTCATTTTTTTCCCCCTCACAATTCTACACACAACACCCCATAATGACAACGTGAAAAAAGTTTACTTGAGGTTTTTGCAAATTTATTAAAAATAAAAAAACTGAGAAATCACATGTACATAAGTATTCACAGCCTTTGCTCAATACTTTGTCGATGCACCTTTGGCAGCAATTACAGCCTAAAGTCTTTTTGAATATGATGCCACAAGCTTGGCACACCTATCCTTGGGCAGTTTCGTCCATTCCTCTTTGCAGCACCTCTCAAGCTCCATCAGGTTGGATGGGAAGCGTGGGTGCACAGCCATTTTAAGATCTCTCCAGACATGTTCAATCGAATTCAAGTCTGGGCTCTGGCCGAGAACTCAAGGACATTCACAGAGTTGTCCTGAAGCCACTCCTTTGATATCTTGGCTGTGTGCTTAGGATCGTTGTCCTGCTGAAAAACTAACCATCGCCCCAGTCTGAGGTCAAGAGCGCTCTGGAGCAGGTTTTCATCCAGGGTGTCTCTGTACATTGCTGCAGTCATCTTTCCCTTTATCCTGACTAGTCTCCCAGTCCCTGCCGCTGAAAAACATACCCACAGCATGATGCTGCCACCACCATGCTTCACTGTTGGGATGTTATTGGCCTGGTGATGAGCGGTGCCTGGTTTCCTCCAAACGTGACGCCTTGCATTCACACCAAAGAGTTCAATCTTTGTCTCATCAGACCAGAGAATTTTCTTTCTCATGGTCTGAGAGTCCTTCAGGTGCCTTTTGGCAAACTTCAGGCGGGCTGCCATGTGCCTGATTGGTGGATTGCTGCAGAGATGGTTGTCCTTCTGGAAGGTTCTCCTCTCTCCACAGAGGACCTCTGGAGCTCTGACAGAGTGACCATCGGGTTCTTGGTCACCTCCCTGACTAAGGCCCTTCTCCCCCGATCGCTCAGTTTAGATGGCCGGCCAGCTCTAGGAAGAGTCCTGGTGGTTTCGAACTTCTTCCACTTACGGATGATGGAGGTCACTGTGCTCATTGGGACCTTCAAAGCAGAACTTTTTCTGTAACCTTTCCCAGATTTGTGCCTCGAGACAATCCTGTCTCTGAGGTCTACAGATAATTCCTCTGACTTCATGTTTGGTTTGTGCTCTGACATGCTGTCAACTGTGGGACCTTATATAGACAGGTGTGTGCCTTTCCAAATCATGTCCAATCAACATCAAGGATGATCAGGGGAAACAGGATGCACCTGAGCTCAATTTTGAGCTTCATGGCAAAGGCTATGAATACTTATGTACATGTGCTCTCAATTTTTTTATTTTTAATAAATTTGCAAAAACCTCCAGAAGGCACAGTATCAGCTGCTAAATGAACGGGTGAGACAAACTAACTTCACTATTGATGTTTTAAAATCCAAAGAGGAGCAGATCCACCAAAGACTTTCTTCACGTCTAGATGAGAAAACACTTCAACAGGTGCTTGAGTTCACCGAGAAGGCTCGTCTAGCACAGCATGAAAAGTCTAAAACCAGGCAAAAGAGGAAGTTTGATCTACTTGCTGTGTGCCACAAACACCAGCACACTATGGGGAGTGCCCTCCACAACTAGCAGAGAGAAGGAGGCCAGACAGAAACTAAAGATGTGGACAAATGGGTGAAGAACTTGTCTGACAAACAACTCACCCAAGCAGAGAAAAACGTCCTTTCTAAAGGGTTAAATTTTGCGGTCACACCGAAACAAATCCCGCTAGTGGAACTGATTACAGCCACAGAATCTGCTATTAGAAACAACAACATTGCTGATTTGGAAGCAGAACAACTGCGGATAAAAGTTTCGGCATGTCTCAGCAATGCAAAACCCCCTGCATCCAATATCAGCATTGAGGAGAGGAAGGCCCTCACGGCACTCAGCAAGGACAACAACATCATCATCCTTCCAGCGGACAAGGGGAGATGCACAGTTGTGCTAAACCAGACAGACTACCATGAGAAAATTTTATCTCTGCTCAGTGACAAAAATACTTATGAGCCCTTAAAGCGAGATCCAGGTAGTGGTTACAAGAAAAAGGTGATAGATTGTCTTAAGCAGTTAGTTCAGGACAATGCTATTGACCGGACCACATACCACAGATTATACCCAGGGGAATCTACACCAAGTCTGTATGGTCTACCAAAAATACACAAACAGGGTGCTCCTTTAAGACCCATTGTCTGCATGATCAATTCAGTCACGTATAACATCTCCAAGTTCCTGGCCGCTGTTCTTAACCCGGTGGTAGGCAGCTCAAAACACCACATTCAGAACACATTGGATTTCGTGGAGAAAGTGAGAGAGGTCATTATGGAGGCAGAAGAAACCTTGGTCTCATTTGATGTTACATCTCTATTCACTTGTGTCCCAGTGACTGAAGCAGTGGAGGTAGTACGTAAGAGATTACAGAATGACCCCACGCTCAGTAAAAGAACCTTTCTCAACGCAGACCAAGTGTGCCTGCTTTTGGAACCGTGTCTTCAATCAACATATTTCATATACAAAAGCCAGTACTACAGGCAGAAGCACGGGTGTGCCATGGGTTCCCCTGTTTCACCTATAGTAGCCAATCTATATATGGAAGAAGTGGAAAAGAGGGCTCTATCATCCTATCCTGGAACACCACCGAGCCATTGGTTCAGATATGTGGATGACACCTGGGTGAAAATCAGATCTCAGGAGGTACCACAGTTCACAGACCACATCAACGGGGTGGACAAACACATCAAGTTCACCAGAGAGGATATGAAAAATAACAAGCTAGCCTTCTTAGACTGTGAAATTTCCATCGTCAACAGGGGACATTTGAAAGTGGATGTGTACCGTAAACCCACACATACGGACCAGTATCTAAGGTTTGACTCTCACCATCCACTGGAGAACAAACTAGGTGTCATTAGGACTCTACAACACAGAGCCAACACCATTCCCACAGACTCAGAGGCCAGGGAAGCAGAAGAACACCACGTCAAAAAGGCCCTGAGTAAATGTGGATATCCCAGCTGGTCCTCTGTCAAAGCAGGGAGGACACCTAAAGAACGCTCCAAGCGATTCATGAGAGAGGAAGGACATCCACTGCCTAAGCGAAAACCCTTAGTGATCCCGTATGTGTCAGGAGTATCGGAAGAGCTGAGGCGCATTTTCTCGAAACACCAGGTCTCAGTGGCTTTCAAACCCCAAAACACGCTACGCCAAAGATTGGTCCATCCCAAGGATCGGGTCCCACGACACAAACAGAGTAACATAGTTTACGCAGTTAAGTGCCAGGAGGAGTGCCGTGAATTGTACATCGGAGAAACCAAGCAGCCACTGGCTAAGCGCATGTCACAACACAGAAGAGCTTCCACGTCAGGCCAGGACTCCGCAGTCTATTTACATCTACAGGATAGTGGTCACTCCTTTAAAGATGAAGAGGTGCACATCCTGGACAGGGAGGAGCGCTGGTTTGAGAGAGGAATCAAGGAGGCCATTTACATGAAAAAGGAACGACCATCTCTGAACAGAGGAGGGGGCCTAAGAGTACATCTGTCGCCATCTTACAATGCTGTGATTGCAGCCATTCCTCAACCCTCTATGAATGGTTCACACGTCTACTAATCAGTGGACAATTTGCATATCACTGATCAACTGGCCCTTTGTCAATGGTGCTAGTTTCTGTGATTAAGCAAAGGTACTGTTTATAAGGTTGGGGAAACCTGCAGTCAATTGAGACTGAGGAAGAGACTTGGATAAGTCTCGAAATATTTCTCCCACTTAAAAACTTTGTCCAGATGAACAGAATCAAACTTCTAGGAAAAACCTCAAGTAAACTTTTTTCACGTTGTCATTATGGGGTGTTGTGTGTAGAATTGTGAGGGGAAAAAAATGAATTTAATCCATTTTGGAATAAGGCTGTAACATAACGAAATGTGGAAAAACTGATGCGCTGTGAATACTTTCCAGATGCACTGTATTCTAC